>NC_092103.1:32580654-32803154 GCF_045679555.1 Salvelinus alpinus | reverse complement strand
ATAGTAACGTTAGTATAAATCCCCCCGCACAGTCCCCGCAGCCGGACAACTTTCTCATGGCTTCTGGAGGGAAATGCTGTTGGAATGCTCAACCGGTGTCGCTCATTCAGCCGACAGAAACTTTCAACCGGTTCTCCCCATTATGTAGCGAGTCGGAGTCTGAGTCTGAGTCTTCTCTTGTCTCTAGTCCTCCCGTTACGGGGTCTGAGACGCCGAAGGCTCCCACCATTAGCTCTGACAAATTGAAAACCCTAGTCATTGGCGACTCCATTACCCGCAGTATTAGACTTAAAGCGAATCACCCAGCGATCATACACTGTTTACCAGGGGGCAGGGCTACCGACGTTAAGGCTAATCTAAAGATGGTGCTGGCTAAAGCTAAATCTGGCGAGTGTAGAGAGTATAGAGATATTGTTATCCACGTCGGCACCAACGATGTTAGGATGAAACAGTCAGAGGTCACCAAGTGCAACATAGCTTCAGCGTGTAAATCAGCTAGAAAGATGTGTCGGCATCGAGTAATTGTCTCTGGCCCCCTCCCAGTTAGGGGGAGTGACGAGCTCTACAGCAGAGTCTCAGCACTCAATCGCTGGTTGAAAACTGTTTTCTGCCCCTCCCAAAAGATAGAATTTGTAGATAATTGGCCCTCTTTCTGGGACTCACCCACAAACAGGACCAAGCCTGACCTGCTGAGGAGTGACGGACTCCATCCTAGCAGGAGGGGTGCTCTCATCTTATCTACCAACATAGATAGGGCTCTAACTCCTCTAGCCCCACAATGAAATAGGGTGCAGGCCAGGCAGCAGGCTGTTAGCCAACCTGCCAGCTTAGTGGAGTCTGCCAATAGCACAGTCAGTGTAGTCAGCTCAGCCATACCCATTGAGACTGTGTCTGTGCCTCGACCTAGGTTGGGCAAAACTAAACATGGCGGTGTTCGCCTTAGCAATCTTATTAGGATAAAGACCTCCTCCATTCCTGCCATTATTGAAAGAGATTGTGATACCTCACATCTCAAAATAGGGTTACTTAATGTTAGATCCCTCACTTCAAAAGCAGTCATAGTCAATGAACTAATCACTGATCATAATCTTGATGTGATTGGCCTGACTGAAACATGGCTTAAGCCTGATGAATTTACTGTGTTAAATGAGGCCTCACCTCCTGGTTACACTAGTGACCATATCCCCCGTGCATCCCGCAAAGGCGGAGGTGTTGCTAACATTTACGATAGCAAATTTCAATTTACAAAAAAAAAAATGGCGTTTTCGTCTTTTGAGCTTCTAGTCATGAAATCTATGCAGCCTACTCAATCACTTTTTATAGCTACTGTTTACAGGCCTCCTGGGCCATATACAGCGTTCCTCTCTGAGTTTCCTGAATTCCTATCAGACCTTGTAGTCATAGCAGATCATATTCTAATTTTTGGTGATTTTAATATTCACATGGAGAAGTCCACAGACCCACTCCAAAAGTCTTTCGGAGCCATTATCGACTCAGTGGGTTTTGTCCAACATGTCTCTGGACCTACTCACTGCCACAGTCATACTCTGGACCTAGTTTTGTCCCATGGAATAAATGTTGTAGATCTTAATGTTTTTCCACATAATCCTGGACTATCGGACCACCATTTTATTACGTTTGCAATCGCAACAAATAATCTGCTCAGACCCCAACCAAGGAGCATCAAAAGTCGTGCTATAAATTCTCAGACAACACAAAAATTCCTTGATGCCCTTCCAGACTCCTTCTGCCTACCCAAGGACGTCAGAGGACAAAAATCAGTTAACCACCTAACTGAGGAACTCAATTTAACCTTGCGCAATACCCTAGATGCAGTTGCACCCCTAAAAACGAAAAACATTTGTCATAAGAAACTAGCTCCCTGGTATACAGAAAATACCCGAGCTTTGAAGCAAGCTTCCAGGAAATTGGAACGGAAATGGCGCCACACCAAACTGGAAGTCTTCTGACTAGCTTGGAAAGACAGTACCGTGCAGTACCGAAGAGCCCTCACTGCTGCTCGATCATCCTACTTTTCCAACTTAATCGAGGAAAATAAGAACAATCCCAAATTTCTTTTTGATACTGTTGCGAAACTAACTAAAAAGCAGCATTCCCCAAGAGAGGATGGCTTTCACTTCAGCAGTAATAAATTCATGAACTTCTTTGAGGAAAAGATCATGACCATTAGAAAGCAAATTACGGACTCCTCTTTGAATCTGCGTATTCCTCCAGGGCTTAGCTGTCCTGGATCTGCACAGCTCTGCGAGGGCCTGGGATCGGGAGAGACACTTAAATGTTTTAGTACTATATCTCTTGACACAATGATGAAAATAATCATGGCCTCTAAACCTTCAAGCTGCATACTGGATCCTATTCCTACTAAACTGCTGAAGGAGCTGCTTCCTGTGCTTGGCCCTCCTATGTTGAACATAATAAACAGCTCTCTATCCACCGGATGTGTACCAAACTCACTAAAAGTGGCAGTGATAAAGCCTCTCTTGAAAAAGCCAAACCTTGACCCGGAAAATATAAAAAACTATCGGCCTATATCGAATCTTCCATTCCTCTCAAAGATTTTAGAAAAAGCTGTTGCGCAGCAACTCACTGCCTTTCTGAAGACAAATAATGTATACGAAATGCTTCAGTCTGGTTTTAGACCCCATCATAGCACTGAGACTGCACTTGTGAAGGTGGTAAATGACCTTTTAATGGCGTCAGACCGAGGCTCTGCATCTGTCCTCGTGCTACTAGACCTTAGTGCTGCCTTTGACACCATCGATCACAACATTCTTTTGGAGAGACTGGAAACCCAAATTGGTCTATACGGACAAGTTCTGGCCTGGTTTAGATCTTACCTGTCGGAAAGATATCAGTTTGTCTCTGTGAATGGTCTGTCCTCTGACAAATCAACTGTACATTTCGGTGTTCCTCAAGGTTCCGTTTTAGGACCACTATTGTTTTCACTATATATTTTACCTCTTGGGGATGTTATTCGAAAACATAATGTTAACTTTCACTGCTATGCGGATGACACACAGCTGTACATTTCAATGAAACATGGTGAAGCCCCAAAATTGCCCTCGCTAGAAGCCTGTGTTTCAGACATAAGGAAGTGGATGGCTGAAAACTTTCTACTTTTAAACTCGGACAAAACAGAGATGCTTGTTCTAGGTCCCAAGAAACAAAGAGATCTTCTGTTAAATCTGACAATTCATCTTGATGGTTGTAAAGTCGTCTCAAATAAAACTGTGAAGGACCTCGGCGTTACTCTTGACCCTGATCTCTCTTTTGACGAACATATCAAGACTGTTTCAAGGACAGCTTTTTTCCATCTACGTAACATTGCAAAAATCAGAAATTTTCTGTCCAAAAATGATGCAGAAAAATTAATCCATGCATTTGTTACTTCTAGGTTAGACTACTGCAATGCTCTACTTTCCGGCTACCCGGATAAAGCACTAAATAAACTTCAGTTAGTGCTAAATACGGCTGCTAGAATCCTGACTAGAACCAAGAAATTTGATCATATTACTCCAGTGCTAGCTTCCCTACACTGGCTTCCTGTTAAGGCAAGGGCTGATTTCAAGGTTTTACTGTTAACCTATAAAGCGTTACATGGGCTTGCTCCTACCTATCTTTCCGAGTTGGTCCTGCCGTACATACCAATACGTACGCTACGGTCACAAGACGCAGGCCTCCTAATTGTCCCTAGAATTTCTAAGCAAACAGCGGGAGGCAGGGCTTTCTCCTATAGATCTCCATTTTTATGGAACAGTCTGCCTACCCATGTGAGAGACGCAGACTCGGTCTCAACCTTTAAGTCTTTACTGAAGACTTATCTCTTCAGTAGGTCATATGATTGAGTGTAGCCTGGCCCAGGAGTGTGAAGGTGAACGGAAAGGCTCTGGAGCAACGAACCGCCCTTGCTGTCTCTGCCAGGCCGGTTCCCCTCTCTCCACTGGGATTCTCTGCCTCTAACCCTGTTACAGGGGCTGAGTCACTGGCTTGCTGGTGCTCTTTCATGCCGTCCCTAGGAGGGGTGCGTCACTTGAGTGGGTTGAGTTACTGACGTGATCTTCCTGTCTGGGTTGGCGCCCCCCCTTGGTTTGTGCTGTGGTGGAGACCTTTGTGGGCTATACTCGGCCTTGTCTCAGGATTGTAAGTTGGTGGTTGAGGATTTCCCTCTAGTGGTGCGGGGGCTGTGCTTTGGCAAAGTGGGTGGGGTTATATCCTTCCTATTTGGCCCTGTCCGGGGGTTTCTTCGGATGGGGCCACAGTGTCTCCTGACCGCTCCTGTCTCAGCCTCCAGTATTTATGCTGCAGTAGTTTGTGTCGGGGGGCTAGGGTCAGTTGGTTACCTGGAGTACTTCTCCTGTCTTATCCAGTGTCCTGTGTGAATTTAAGTATGCTCTCTCTAATTCTCTCGTTCTCTCTTTCTCTCTGAGAACCTGAGCCCTAGGACCATACGTCAGGACTACCGGGCATGATGACACCTTGCTGTCCCCAGTCCGCCTGGCCTTGCTGCTATTCCAGTTTCAACTGTTCTGCCTGCGGTTACGGAACCCCTACCTGTCCCAGACCTGCTGTTTTCAACTCTTAATGATCGGCTATGAAAAGCCAACTGAGATTTATTCCTGATTATTATTTGACCATGCTTGTCATTTATGGAAATTTTGAAAATCTTGGCTCTCTCTAATTTTCTCCTTCTCTCTTTCTTTCTCTCGGAGGACCTGGGCCCTAGGACCATGCGTCGGGACTGCCGCCCGTGGTGACTCCTTGCTGTCCCCAGTCCGCCTGGCCTTGCTGCTATTCCAGTTTCAGCTGTTCTGCCTGCGGTTATGGAACCGCCACCTGTCCCAGACCTGTTGTTTTTCAACTCTTGATGATCGGCTATGAAAAGCCAACTGAAAATTATTCATGATTATTATTTGACCATGCTTGTCACTTATGAACATTTTTGAACATCTTGGCATAGTTCTGTTATAATCTCCACCCGGCACATCCAGAAGAGGACTGGCCACCCCTCATAGCCTGGTTCCTCTCTAGGTTTCTTCCTAGGTTTTGGCCTTTCTAGGGAGTTTTTCCTAGCCACCGTGCTTCTACACCTGCATTACTAGCTGTTTGGGGTTTTAGGCTGGGTGTCTGTACAGCACTTCGAGATATTAGCTGATGTACGAAGGGCTATATAAAATAAAATTGATTGATTGATTGATTGATATGAATGAGTGATGGTACAGAACGGCATAGGCAAGATGCAGTAGATGGTATAGAGTACAGTATATACATATGAGATGAGTAATGTTGGGTATATAAACATAAAGTGGCATAGTTTAAAGTGGCTAGTGATACATGTATTACATAAAGATGGCAAGATGCAGTAGATGATATAGAGTACAGTATATACATATACATATGAGATGAGTAATGTAGGGTATGTAAACATTATATTAAGTGGCATTGTTTAAAGTGGCTAGTGATACATTTTTGCAAAAATTTCCATCAATTCCCATTATTAAAGTGGCTGGAGTTGAGTCAGTATGTTGGCAGCGGCCACTAAATGTTAGTGGTGGCTGTTTAACAGTCTGATGGCCTTGAGATAGAAGCTGTTTTTCAGTCTCTCGGTCCCTGCTTTGATGCACCTGTACTGACCTCGCCTTCTGGATGATAGCAGGGTGAACAGGCAGTGGCTCGGGTGGTTGTTGTCCTTGATGATCTTTATGGCCTTCCTGTGACATCGGGTGGTGTAGGTGTCCTGGAGGGCAGGTAGTTTGCCCCCAGTGATGCGTTGTGCAGACCTCACTACCCTCTGGAGAGCCTTACGGTTGTGGGCGGAGCAGTTGCCGTACCAGGCGATGATACAGCCCGACAGGATGCTCTCGATTGTGCATCTGTAGAAGTTTGTGGACCAATTCAGTTTGTCCGTGATATGTACACCGAGGAACTTAAAACTTACTACCCTCTCCACTACTGTCCCGTCGATGTGGATAGGGGGGGTGCTCCCTCTGCTGTTTCCTGAAGTCCACAATCATCTCCTTTGTTTTGTTGACGTTGAGTGTGAGGTTATTTTCCTGACACCACACTCCGAGGGCCCTCACCTCCTCCCTGTAGGCCGTCTCGTCGTTGTTGGTAATCAAGCCTACCACTGTAGTGTCGTCCGCAAACTTGATGATTGAATTGGAGGCGTGCATGGCCACGCCTCCAGTAGAATTGACAATTGATATATGCCATTGGATGAGGTAATGTTTTGGTACTATGAAGTACCAAGAACGAGAAGTAGAACCTCGCCCAAGAGACCAAACCGAACGATAATTTATAGATAATGCTATCTGGCTATGGGATACTCCTCTTTCAAGTAAAAGGCCCTTTGTGAAGTTTCTGAGATCTGTGGTTCGTCATGTGAGTTGAGAGGGGTGTATCTTGGCAATAAAAGATACTAAGTATTCTTTTGTAAGCACTCTCAGAGAATTCATTTATAGACACTGAATTGATCTGAGAGTCAAAGGGCTATGGTGAAGCTCATATGATTAAAGATGAAGTTGAAAATATAACTCTGACTTGTGTGTGGTTTGTAAACTCTCCTCATTTAGTAATACAGGAAACTACCACGACAATAGTTTTATGGAAACTGACAAACAATATTCCATGTTTAGATCATGAAAGTTTCAGGATAACGAGATCCATTGACACCAATTACCGTGGAACATGAACCAATTGGACTACATTATCTATGGATGTAATATTTCATCATCATTCTTTATCAGACACTGTTTCTATGGTCTCATGTACCACTTTTCCAGACCATGTTTTCAGATTTGACATTACTGTACACTCACTGGCCACTTTATTAGGTACACCTATCTAGTACTGGGTAGGACTGTCACGACTTCTGCCGAAGTCGGTTCCTCTCCTTGTTCGGGCGGTGTTCGGCGGTCGACGTCACCGGTCTTCTAGCCATCATCGATCTATTTTTCATGTTCCATTTGTTTTGTCTGGTTGTTGCACTCAACTGGTTTCAATTCCCTAATTACCTGTATATGTTCCCTCTGTTTCCTCCATGTCCTTGTTGGGAATTGTTTATTGTAAGTACGTGTGGTTTATGTACTGGTGCGATACGGGTGTTGTGCCCATGTGTTTTGTTACTTTTGTATGCCGGTAGTTATTTACATTAAACGGCTCCAGCTACTTACCAAGGTCTACTCTCCTACGTTTGACTTCCATGTCACCAGTTACGCACCCCTTGACAAGGACCCCCTTTTGCCTCCACAACAGCCTGAATTATTCACAGTGTTGTACGTTAAAACTTCTTATGGCTGCAATCCCGTTAACGGGATGATATGACAACAGCCAGTGAAAGTGCAGGGCGCCAAATTCAAACAACAGAAATCTCATCATTAAAATTCCTCAAACATACATGTATCTTATACCATTTTAAAGGTAATCTTGTTGTTAATCCCACCAAAGTGTCCGATTTCAAATAGGCTTTTCAGCGAAAGCACCACAAACGATTATGTTAGGTCACCGCAAAATCACAGACAAACACAGTAATTTTTCCAGCCAAAGACAGGAGTCACAAAAAGCAGAAATAGAGATAAAATTAATCACTAACCTTTGATGATCTTCATCAGATGACACTCATAGGACTTCATGTTACACAATACATATATGTTTTATTCGATAAAGTGAATATTTTTAACCAAAAACCTCAGTTTACATTGGCGCCATGTTCAGAAATGCCTCCAAAATATCCGGAGAAATTGCAGAGAGCCACGTCAAATAACATAAATACTCATCATAAACTTTGATGAAAGATACATGTTTTACATAGAAATAAAGATACACTTGTTCTTAATGCAACCGCTGTGTCAGATTTCAAAAAGCTTTACGGCAAAAGCACAATATTCAATAATCTGAGAACAGCGTTCAGCCACAAAAGCAAGCCATACAGTTACCCGCCAAATTGTGCAGTGAACAAAACTCATAAAAAGCATTATAAATCTTCACTTACCTTTGCTGATCTTCGTCGGAATGCACTCCCAGGACTCCCACAAGAAATGTTTGTTTTGTTCGGTAATGTCCATCATTTATGTCCAAATAGCTATTTTTGTTAGCGTGTTTGGTAAACAAATCCAACGACAGGAAGCGCGTTTACTAAAAGTAGACGAAATGTCCAAAAGTTCCGTAACAGTCAGTAGAAACATGTCAAACGATGTATTGAATCAATCTTTAGAATGTTTTTAACATAAATCTTGAATAACGTTCCAACCGGAGAATTACATTGACTTCAGATGTGCGATGGAACATAGCTCCCTCTCATGTGAACGTGCATGGTCAGAGCATGGTCAAGGTCATGATAGACCTGACTAATTCCTGTCTCCTTCGGCCCCACTTCACAGTAGAGGCATCAGACAAGGTTCTACAGACTGTTGACATCTAGTGGAAGCCGTAGGAAGTGCAAACTCATCCATATCTCACTGTGAATTCAATAGGGTCTTGGTTGAAAATCGACCAGCCTCAGAATTCCCATTTCCTGTTTGGATTTTTTCTCAGGTTTTTGCCTGCCATATGAGTTCTGTTATACTCACAGACATCATTCAAACAGTTTTAGAAACGTCAGAGTGTTTTCTATCCAATACTACTAATAATATGCATATATTAGTAACTGGGACTGAGGAGCAGGTAGTTTACTATGGGCGCCTCTGGGCACCTTTCATCCAAGCTACTCAATACTGTCCCTGCAGCCATAAGAAGTTAAGAGATGCCTTTCTGCACACCACTGTTTTAAACAGCTGTTATTTGAGTATTTGTGGCCTTTCTGTTAGCTTGAATGAGTATGGACATTCTCCTCTGACCTCTCTCATTAACAAGGTGTTTTTGCCCACAGAACTGCCACTCACTGAATGTGTTTTGTTTATCCCACCATTCTCTGTAAACTCTAGAGACTGTAGTGCATAAAAATCCCAGGAAGGCAGCTGTTTCTGAGATGCTGGAGTCCCCATGTGTGCCATCAACAATTATACCACGGTCAAAGTTGCTTAGATTACGCATCTTGCCCGTTCTAATGTTTGGTCGAACAACAACTTAAGCTCTCTACACTATATACTCGATATATTGAGTTGCAGGCAGCCACATGATTCGCTGTTCGAATGTAACCTTCCTTGATGGGCTAAATCAGGTCTGTAGAGCTGAGGGCATGACCTATGTCATTGTGTGGGATAATGTCAGGTTCCACCATTCTCAAATGGTGCAAGTATGGTTTCAGGCCCTACCACAATTTACCACCCTGTACACCCCCATACTCTCCTTTCCTTAACCCAATTGAGACATTTTTCTCCACATGGAGGTGGAAGGTATATGATAGGCGCCCTCACGAACAAGCCACCCTTCTCCAGGCCATGGATGACGCATGCAATGACATCACGACAGACCAGTGTCAGGCCTGGATTCGCCATGCCTGAAGATTCTTCCCAAGATGTTTGGCTAATGAAAACATCCATTGTGATGTGGATGAGAACCTATGGCCAAATCCACAAGACAGGGTTGATGGAAATATAGAAGTACAGTAATCAATCCTTTGTTTTGCTTTTTACAGTAAGCCAGGTGAGGAACACTAGAGTTTTTTTCTTTTTTGGTAGATAATTATTTTTGCTTTGATTCAAAGAAACCTATGAGTGATTTTATTGTATTTCATCAATAAATTTCATATTTTGTTCAATGATTCCACTGTGTCTGTAGTATTCTCTTTACTAGTCCTTTTACAGTGATGTATTTACGCGTAGTACCATAATGAAACATGTATCACATATTTTGTACTACAATATTTAATGATTGAACGAACAACTACACAGTGAAGCTATCGGTATCTTGTGTGTGGGTGATCTAAATTAATGTTCCTATGGTATTTCATGATAAATTAGTTATTTGAACCAATGATTCTGCAAGTGCAAGGTTTCTTTAAAGATATGAATGCACAATGCAATGTTTTGAACATTGGACAGCCTGTGTTACAAGTGATGACTGTTTTGAGTTTTGTGTCTAGAGTATTGAAAAGTGATCACAAGGTTCTGAAATTAGTGCCAAAGGGATTGTAAAAAACGGTAAATGTGTGCCCTCAGGCCACTACTCTACTACCACATAGCTACAATACAAAATCTGTGTCTACGTGTGTGTAGAGTGTGTGTCTTATCATGTGTATGTGTGTCTATGCCTGTGTGTTTTTCTCTTCACAGTCCTTGCTGTTCCATAAGGTGTATTTTTATCTGTTTTTTAAATCTAATTTTATTGCTTGCATCAGTTACCTGATGTGGAATAGAGTTCCATGTAACCATGGCTCTGTTGTAGTACTGTGCGCCTCCCATAGTCTGTTCTGGATTTGGGGACTGTGAAGAGACCTCTGGTGGCATGTCTTGTGGGGTATGCATGGGTGTCTGAGCTGTGTGCTAGTAGTTTAAACAGACAGCTTAGTGCATTCAACATGTCAACACTTCTTACAAAAACAAACAGTGATTAAGTCAATTTCTCTGCTTTGAGCCATGAGAGATTTACATGCATATTAATGTTAGCTCTCCTTGTACATTTAAGGGCCAGCCGTGCTGCCCTGTTCGGAGCCAAAAGTATTTTGTCAATTTGTTTACAGTAAAATAGCATTGTATCTTTACTAAGGGTTGGTAACAGGCTGATTGGTCAGCTATTTAAGCCAGTAAAGGGGGCTTTACTATTCTTGGGTAGTGGAATTACTTTTGCTTCCCTCCAAGAATGGGGGGACACACTTTCTAGTAGGCTTAGATTGAAGATAAGCAATTAGGAGTGGCAATATCATCCACTATTATCCTCAGTAATTTTCCATCCAAGTTGTCAGACCCTGGTAGCTTGTCATTTATTCACCTCTTCCACACTCACTTTAAGGAATTCAAAATTACAATTCTTGTCTTTCATAATTTGATCAGTTATACTTGGATATGTAGTGTCAGCGTTTGTTGCTGGCATGTCATGCCTAAGTTTGCTAATCAATAAAGTAATTGGCAATATCAGTGTTTTTTTATGAATGAGCCATCTGATTCATTAAATGATTATATCCCCCCTCTCCTCAGATCATAAGCGCACATATAGCCATTTATGGGGAAACAAAACTGTAGAGCTGTCCCTGACTCAGCCCCAGGACCAGCTGGATGAGATACTCCTGGCATTGCATGGCTTGGTAATTGTAACGAGTGCGCTGAGAGTCGGGAAGCAAGTCCTGGGAGTGAGTGTTTTCATAAATAAATGAAACAATGAGCACAAAACACAAACAACGCACCGACATGAAAGCAGAGTCAATAACACCTGAGGAAAGAACCAAGGGGAGTGACAGATATAGGGAAAATATTTTTAAACCTAAGTATTTGTAGTGTGTGCAGGACTCTTACTACATGTATAAAACATTAGGAACACCTTCCTAATATTTAGTTGCACCCACTTTTGCCCTGAGAACAGCCTCAATTCGTTGGAGCATAGACATTACAAGGTGTGGAATGCGTTCCACGGGGATGCTGGCCCATGTTGACTTCAATGCTTCCCACAGTTGTGTCAAGTTGGCTGGATGTCCTTCGGATAGCAAACCATTCTTAATACACACAGGAAACTGTTGAGTGTGAAAAACCCAGCAGCGTTGCAGTTCTTGACACACAAACGGTGTGACTGGCAACTACTACCATACCCCGTTCAAAGGCTCTTAAATATTTTGTCTTACCCATTCACTCTCTAAATGGCACACATACACAATCCATGTCTCAATTGTCTCAAGGCTTAAACGTTCTCTTTAACCTGTCTCCTCCCCTTCATCTACACTGATAGAAGTGGATTTAACAAGTGACATTAATAAGGGATCATAGCTTTCACCTGGATTCACCTGGTCAGTCTATGTCATGGAAAGAGTTCTTCATATTTTGTACACTCAGTGTATTTTGTACCAAGTGTGAACTTTGTTCTAATTCCCTGAGATATGGATCTTCTCTAAAAAATCATTATTTTTGGGGTTCACTGCCAGGGCTCAGGTCTGGCAGTACTGCTCTTGCAAGTCCAAGCTCTGCTGTAGGCCATGTGCTGTGGATGACAGCAGGCACAGGTCATCTGCGAAGAGTAGGCATTTAACCTCTGAATTGTGGAGATCAACACCAGGGGCTGAGGATTTTTCTATATTAGTGGCCAATTCATTGATGTAAATGTTGAAGAGCTTAATTGGCATGGGAAACATGTTTACATTGCCAAATGAAGTGAAATAGATAAAGAAAAATGAAATAAACAATAAAAAATGTACAATAAACATTACACTCACAAAAGTTCCAAAAGAATAAAGACATTTCAAATGTCATATTATGTCTATATATAGTGTTGTAACGATGTGCAAATAGTTAAAGTACAAAAGGGAAAATAAACATAAATATGGGTTGTATTTACAATGGTGTTTGTTCCTCACTGGTTGCCCTTTTCTTTTTGCAAAAGGTCAAATATCGTGCTGCTGTGATTGCACACTGGTATTTCACCCAATAGAGTTGATCAAAATTAGATTTGCTTTCAAATTCTTTGTGGGTCTGTGTAATCTAAGGGAAATATGTGTCTCTCTCAGTTTTCTACTCATTTTGTGGGCAGTGTGCACAAAACTCTCTCTCTCCAGACCTGGAGATATTCCTAGTAGTTATTGTATGATTGCTACAGGTTGTGAATGTATGTTGTGTGTTGTTGTTGACAATGGTAATTGTGCTTATGCATGCTTTTTGGTCTCCATCGGCCCCAATGGCACTCTGTCATCATCTTATACTGTTTTTATTAGGTCTGATGACCTTTACCCTTCTCTGTCACGGTTATTTACTAAACACTCCCACAACAGATGGGAAGTTGGGTTCTGTTTATCACTACGGTGACAGGTTGGATAGAAACTAAGTCATCTTCCTCTCCAGGCTGGATCCATCATTATCACAGCCCAGCAGCAAAGAAGGAACTATAAACCTGTGCTCAATCATTCAGGAAATGAATTCAACAGAGAGATAACAGCACCCCCCCTCGGGGACTCTACCTGGCATTCAACAGTTTGACTTAGACACACACACACACACACATGCATGAACACATGCACACACACACACACACACACACACACACACACACACACACACACACACACACACACACACACACACACACACACACACACACACACACACACACACACACACACACACACACACACACACACACACACACACACACACACACACACACACACACACCTCTGTGCCAGTCATGACGATGGAGATTATTTAACACCTATAGGACAACTCCACCTCCATGTAAAAACAGAGGTGCTCGCGGTGGAGTGTTAATGTAAGAGAAACCACTGAGATATCTGGCACTAATACTGTCATGACTGTCAACTATGTTGCTATATAATGCTTAATAATTCAGTAATTGTGCTTATGCATGCTTTATGGTCTCCATTGGCCCCAATGGCCTTTTGAACACAGTCAAGCTAGCATACTGTTTATCTATGGTGGCTACTGCTACCACAATTCATGTTATTCATTGTATATTTAGGTCCTGACAAAAAAATTGAGAAATCCCTGTGTGCTTTGAAGTCAAGAGCAACCCAACAGAAATAAGAACATGACGCAGCTCCAAACGTCATTTAAATTAGACTCACTATTACAAACACATTGAGATTCAGAGATTCAGATTGTTTCATAATCACATGTACAGGGTTGCAGGTGTGATTGCAGTGGACAGTGAAAATCTTAAGCTCCGAGCTCCAACAAGCAGGTCTAAGTGAAATAAAATAATTAAAATGGTAATTAAAACAACAATACTATCAATAGATATAACAATATATACAGTTGAAGTCAGAAGTTTACATACACCTTAGCCAAATAAATTTAAACTCAGTTTTCACAATTCCTGACATTTAATCCTAGTAAAAATTCCCAGTCTTAGGTCAATTAGGATCACCAATTTATTTTAAGAATGTGAAATGGTCAAATGTTTCGGGTAGCCTTCCACAAGCTTCCCACAATTAGTTGGGTGAATTTTGGCCCATTCCTCCTGACAGAGCTGGTGTAACTGAGTCAGGTTTGTAGGCCTCCTTGCTTGCACACGCTTTCAGTTCTGCCCACAAATGTTCTATAGGATTCAGGTCAGGGCTTTGTGATGGCCACTCCAATACCTTGACTTTGTTAAGACATTTTGCCACAACTTTGGAAGTATGCCTGGGGTCATTGTCCATTTGGAAGACCCATTTGCGACCAAGCTTTAACTTCCTGACTGATGTCTTGAGATGTTACTTTAATATATCCACATAATTTTCCTTCTCATGACGCCATCTATTTTGTGAAGTGCACCAGTCCCTCCTGCAGCAAGGCACCCCCACAACATGATGCTGCCACCCCCGTGCTTCACGGTTGGGATGGTGTTCTGCGGCTTGCAAGCGCCCCCCTTTTTCCTCCAAACATAACAACGGTCATTATGGCCAAACAGTTAGATTTTTCTTTCATCAGACCAGAGGACATTTCTCCAAAAAGTACGACCTTTGTCCCCATGTGCAGTTGCAAACCGTAGTCTGGCTTTTTTTATGGCGGTTTTGGAGCAGTGGCTTCTTCCTTGCTGAGCGGCCTTTCAGGTTATGTCGATATAGGACTCGTTTTACTGTGGATATAGATACTTTTGTACCTGTTTCCTCCAGCATCTTCACAAGGTCCTTTGCTGTTGTTCTGGGATTGATTTGCTCTTTTTGCACCAAAGTACGTTAATCTCTAGGAGACAGAACGCGTCTCCTTCCTGAGTGGTATGACAGCTGTGTGGTCCCATGGTGTTTATACTTGAGTACAATTGTTTGTACAGATGAACGTGGTACCTTCAGGCATTTGGAAATTGCTCCCAAGGATGAACCAGACTTGTGGAGGTCTACAATTTTTTTCGGAGGTCTTGGCTGATTTATGTTGATTTTCCCATGATGTCAAGCAAAGAGGCACTGAGTTTGATGGTAGGCCTTGAAATACAGGTACACCTCCAATTGACTCAAATTATGTCAATTAGCCTATCAGAAGCTTCTAAAGCCATGACATAATTTTCTGAAATTTTCCAAGCTGTTTAAGGCACAGTCAACTGACCCACTGGAATTGTGATACAGTGAATTATAAATTAAATAATCTGCCAGTAAACAATTGTTGGAAAAATGACCTGTGTCATGCAGAAAGTAGATGTCCTAACCGACTTGCCAAAACTATAGTTTGTTAACAGGACATTTATGGAGTGGTTGAAAAATGAGTTTTAATGACTCCAACCTAAGTGTATGTAAACTTCCGACTTCAACTGTACATAATAACAACTGTAGCAGTGATGAATAAATAAATGTCCATTGGGGTGGAGGCTGAGTAATAACTGTTTCGGGGGTGTGGGGATGACCATAGGGTGAGCAGCATGACCATTGAGGGGGTGTGGGGACCAAGTGAAATAAAAACAATAAAACAAATCTATAATATACATTATAATAACTGCAACAGTCAACAGTCAACATGAATGTCGTTGGGCTGGGGGCAGAGTAAAAGTCAGTTGGTGCGGTGGGGGGAAAATGTCCATAAGGGAAGCATGGGGAAATGTCCTTTGGGAGAGTAGCGGTGGGGAAATGTCCACAAGGGGAATAGCAGAGGGGGAAGCAGGTAGCTGATTAGTGGTGGCTATTCAACAACCTGTTTTTACCATGATGCTCTTGTACTGCCCGCGTCTCAGTGATTGAAGCAGGGAGAACATGCCCTTGCTTGGGTGGCTGGGGTCCTGATAATCTTCAGAGACCCCAGCCAACCAAGCTAGGTAGGTGTTCTGTAGGGCAGGCTGTGTGCACCCAATGGTGCATTCAACTGCACGTATCACCCTCATGGTCTGCGGTGGTGGAGTTGCCGTACCAGGCTGTGATGCAGCCCGACAGTATGCTTTCGATAATGCACCTGTAGAATACTGTGAGGGAGTTGCCTTACCAGGCTGTGATGCAGCCCTACAGTATGCTCTCAATGGTGCTCCTGTAGAATTTCTTTTAACCTTTATTTAACTAGGCAAGTCAGTTAAGAACAAATTCTTATTTACAATGAGGAACGAACAGTGGGTTAGCTTACGTTGTCAGCTCAGGGATTCGATCTAGCAACATTTTGGTTACTTTCCCAACGCTCTAACCACAAGGCTAACTGCCGGCCGTGACGTCTCCACGGCGGCGCCGTTGATGAGGATGGGGGCGTGTCCAGCCTGGTTCCTCCTGAAGTCCGTAATTAGCTCCTTTGTTTTGCTAACATTAAGGGAGAGGTTGTTTACCTGGCACCATGCCGTCAGAGTGCTTATCTCCTCTGTGTAGGCTGTCTCGTAGTTGTTGGTAATAAGGCCTACTACTGTTGTGTCATCAGCAAACTTGATGGAGTTTGAACTGTGTGAGGCCACGCTGTATGAGGCCACGCCATCGTGGGTATACAGGAGATATAGGAGGGGACTGAGGACACACCCTTTTGGGGCCCCCATGTTGAGAATCAGTGTTGAGGAGATAATGTTGTCTACCTTCACCACCTGGGGACGGCCCGTTAGGAAATCCAGGACCCAGTTGCATAGTGAGAAGTTCAGACCCAGGGCCGTGAGGTTTGTGGTGAGCTTATAGGGCACTATGGTATTGAAGGCCGAGCTGTAGTCGACTTACAGCTTCCTCACATATGCATTTATTTTGTTCAGGTGGGTAAGTGCAGTGGTGATTGTTTTGTCTGTGGATCTGTCAGGGCGGTAGACGAATTGGAAAGGGTTGAATGTTTTGGGGAGGGAGGAGTTGATATGGTCTTTGACTAGCCTCTCGAAGCACTTGATAAATGACGGAAGTAAGTGCTACTGGTCGGTTGTCATTCAGTTCAGTAACTTTCCCTTTCTTGGAAACAGGGGTTATATTGGACATCTTGAAGCAGGTGTGTATAGCAGCCTGAGCTAGGCAGATATTGAAAATGTCTAAGAACACAACAGCCAGCTGGTCTGCACATGCTCTGAGGGCACAGCTAGAGATGCTGTCTGGGCCAGCAGCCTTGCGAGGATTTAATACGTTTCAATGACTTACACACCTCCTCTGTGGAGACTGAGTCTGTAGCCCACGTTGTCATCGGGGTCTCTCCTCTGTGGAGACTGAGTCTGTAGCCCACGTTGTCATCGGGGTCTCTCCTCTGTGGAGACTGAGTCTGTAGCCCACGTTGTCATCGGGGTCTCTCCTCTGTGGAGACTGAGTCTGTAGCCCACGTTGTCATCGGGGTCTCTCCTCTGTGGAGACTGAGTCTGTAGCCCACGTTGTCATCGGGGTCTCTCCTCTGTGGAGACTGAGTCTGTAGCCCACGTTGTCATCGGGGTCTCTCCTCTGCAGTTTAGGGTCATTTTGCTCGAATCATGTGTGACAACCCTCCCACTCTGTTTACCGTATTCCTTCACTCTGCTATTGTTTTCCTTAACCTCACTAGGGTATGTGGGACGGTAGCGTCTCACATCGTCAAGAGCCAGTTAAACTGCAGGGCGCCAAATTAATAACAACAGAAATCCCATAATTAAAATTCCTCAAACATACATGTATTTTACACAATTTTAAAGATACAATTGTTGTAAATCCAGCCACAGTGTCCGATTTCAAAAAGGCTTTACGACGAAAGCAAACATAACGATTATGTTAGGTCAGAGCCAAGTCACAGAAAAACACAGCCATTTTTCCAGCCAAAGAGAGGAGTCACAAAAAGCAGAAATAGAGATAGAATTAATCACTAACCTTTGATGATCTTCATCAGATGACACTCATAGGACTTCATGTTTTGTTCGGTAAAGTTCATATTTATATCCAAAAATCTGAGTTTACATTGGCGCGTTATGTTCAGTAGCTCCAAAACATCCAGTAATTTTGCAGAGAGCCACATCAATTTACAGAAATAGTCATCATAAATCTTGATGAAAATACAAGTGTTATAGAAGATCCACTTCTCCTTAATGCAACCGCTGTGTCAGATTTCAAAAAAACTTTACGGAAAAAGCAAACGATGCAATAATCTGAGTACGGCGCTCAGACGACAAATCAACCCAAAGAGATATCCGCCATGTTGGAGTAAACAGAAGTCAGAAATAGCATTATAAATATTCACTTACCTTTGATGATCTTCATCAGAATGCACTCCCAGGAATCCCAGTTCCACAATAAATGTTTGTTTTGTTCGATAATGTCCATCATTTATGTCCAAATTCCTCCTTGTTGTTCGCGCGTTCAGTACACAATCTAAACTCACGACGCGCGTGCAAGTCCAGGGGAAAGTACGGACGAAAAGTCCAAAAATTATATTACAGTCCGTAGAAAAATGTCAAACGAAGTATAGAATCAATCTTTAGGATGTTTTTAACATAAATCTTCAATAATGTTCCAACCAGAGAATTCCTTTGTCTTCAGAAATGCAATGGAACGTCACTGAAATGGGACACACCTGGGCTTCGGTGTGTCCCGGGGATAAATACACCTTTCCCCCATACACCAAGGAGACGCTCTCCACGCAGACACACTGTTGTTTTTCTGTTGTGGCATTTTGTGGCTTCTTTGTGTTCATTTGTTTTGGCACCTCTTTACACTCCTCATTACCACCATCTATGCACGCATCCACTCACACTACTGACTACACACACCATTGTTATTTGTAAATAGTTTACTTAATTTAATTAATCTATTTTGGTTATTTCTTTATCTATGTGTTGTCTCCCCAATTGTTACAAGCTACGAGACAGTTCGTAATAAGTGGTGTCGTAGAAATATTGGTCCAATAATATTTCTCTGATAGCGGAACTACTTGAATTCAAGTAGACGTTATTACAAAGCAACAAAAGCCGAGCAGTTCCATGGAACAACTGATCTTTCGAGTCTCAGCACTCTCATTTTATACAGTTTTACCCTTAAATAACATACATAGTCACGCCTCTATATGTAAATTATTAATACCGTTTAGCCTTTCACCACCCTTATCTTTCTGTCTCACTTCTGACTTGTTTACACCAACTTTTGACTTATTCATGCCCATCTTAGATTATATTGGTGGAGTGATTGAAAAACAAGTTTTAATGACTCCAACCTAAGTGTATGTAAACTTCTGACTTCAACTGTATCAGTGATTTTGGTTGTCCGGTGATGTCATAAAACGGGTGCATTTCCTGGAGAAGTATGCCAATAGTGGTGTTGTTAAGCTAACTGGTATGAATATTGTGTTTGAGAGAAAATGTGGAGTTAGTGTTTGATATACTCTGTAGGTGCTTTGGTTGAATCTTTTGTTACAGATTTTTTGACTTGTGCTGTTTGGTAGTCCCAATGTTGGCTGCCCTTTTTTATGTTTGTTTGGTAAACTTTCCACTACGGTGGATAGGTTGTGTGCTGCGTTGGAGAGAGGAAGATTGGTTTGTTTGCAGGCCCTGCCCAGGCTGGAAACTCTTGCTCTATTCACTGTTGGGACATTGGTGCAAGGAGGTGAGTACAATTTGTTGTGTACCTCAGTGGGAGATTTGGGTAGAGTAGTTCCATTTGCTATTGTCATAACTCTCCTGTGAGAGGTTACAGAGTGTCCACTCTACAGCGTGCTCTCTATCGTAGAGGGGGAGAGCAGGAAGTCTGCTGTTTTATGACGGTCATAAAATACGCTGCCTCTGTTCTGTAGTGTTCGAGGTTGGAATGTAAACTGTGGAACACAGAGAGACAATTGGACATCAAAAGTTTGAATAATTAAACAATATATTTTGAGGATGTGGGAGTGGTTCGTGGATACTTAAGGGACAGTAATGTCGAGTGTGTTTCAGTTGGTGATCTCATGAAGGACAGGAAACACACATTACTGTATCTCTGGGTACACTTTTCAATGATCAGATTTACATCTAGATGTTGGATAAAATGAATGAGTAAATATGAAACTATTTGTGAAAAGATGTAACGTGATGTTAGCCTTCTAAATGAGAGTATGGATTTAATTTAAAGTTTAACTAGTCAGAAACTCACCCCGTGAGCCAGACAGTACATCAGGCATCATGGAACCGCTCTTTTCTACTCCAGAGTATAAAACCACCCGTGACGAAATGTAAATTTCATACCAAAGAGACCCCCGGTAAGCCGGACGTCTCGAATGGTTAAGAAGACTAGAAAACATGGAGCTGATGCTACATGTTGAAATGGTTAAGAACTACAAATCTATAGACCTAGGAGACCAGACAGCATGTAGTCTTGGCTACATGGCTGGAAATGGTTAAACTCTGAGACTATCGATCACTACAGAATAAGAGCAAATCCTAGATGTAGAATTACTAGTCTACAGCTGGAAATTACATAAGTCTAGTACAAGAATACCGACAAACCCGGAAGCATCTATTCTATGCAACGACCATCTGTACGCCTTACGTATCCATTACAACAGACACTATCCAGAGCCGCTGAGGAAGCGACAACTACGAAAGACATTGTGAATTTTGGGGAAGTTAACAAGAGACTCTCTGATGAACTGATTCTCCAGCAGATGGACCGGCGATTCCAACAGACAAGACAACAACGACATACGGGTGTAAATATATACATTGCAATTATTTTCGATGGAGCGGCTGTTCCTTTGCAAAGGATTAGCATTTCAATTAATATAATTATCAACTGTGTGTAGTGAATCCATTTTGTCTTTCCTGCTTTTTATCTGTCCCCACCTCTTTCCATTGTCTACCAAGCCGTTATACCGGTTTAGCCCACTAGGGACTTATCAATGCATTGTATTAGTAACCAATAGCTATATTGTTTGTTTATGTATTTTTGTGATTTGTTTAGTTAGTTAGTAAATAGATAATTGAGACAATTTGTATATCGCTGATTCATTATGAAAACTAGGGTTCGTGCAGATATCCAAGGGTTTGTGACGTTCATCAATGAGAACTGATGAGGTAATAATAATACATTAATACAAGACTGTACTCAATAAGATATGAAAATATCGGAAGAGTGGATTCGGGAAATTAAGACCCTATAAACATTTTCCCATGGTGCCCCGACTTCCTTGTTAATTAAAGTTCACATGATAAGTTTAATCACATAGTATTAATTACACATAGAGAATTGATTTGATAAAATAACAGTCTTCACATTGAATGATAGTCACAGACACGACACTACCCTAGAATGAGATTTTTTGTTGTTGCAGTTACTTGAGACTATGGCGTCTAATGCAGACGAGTTCGTTCGCGTTCCATCAGAGGAACTGTTAGAATGATGTACTAAAGAACAACTGTTGAAGATCGCCGAACACTACCAGGTTGAAATTAGTGATAAACGACAAAACAATTATGTTAGGTTGATTTTGAAGGCCATCTGATGGTGAGTGGTATATTCGTAGTTACCACTGGGGCAGCCTCTGCCGAGGACTCGCCACCCCCCCAGCCGTCTCCCCGTTCCGCTACAATGGCCGCTCTGTATGTTAGCCCTAGTAGTCTTTCTTTTGAACAGCAGAAATAACTGCTTCTGTTACAGCTAGAGCATGATCATATTAAGCATGAAAAGGAATTGGAATTTAAAAAAGGATTTGGAGCGCTGCAACAAGAGCGGAAAGAATTGGCTAGGGAAGGAAAGCTCTCGGAGGAGAGTTTGCTTTGGGAAGGTGACCCTGATATACCTAGGGGTCGCTCCTCTCTCGTCATGCCCCGGACACATTTGATATTGTTGGAAACTGACAAAATTTTATGAGAAGGAACCTGAGACGTTCTTTTCCTTGTTCGAGCGTGTTGCTGACGCTAGGAGTTGGCCTGATTCTGATCACACTTTAATGTTGCAGTGTGTTGACTGGTAAAGTGCAGGAAGCATATTCAGCTCTTGGTGTAGCTGGCAGTGTCAGCTATGGTGAGGTTAAAGGGCTGTGTTTCAGATTTACGAATTTGTTCCTGAGACTTATCGCCAACGATTTAGAATATTAAAAAGGGTTGATAAACAGACTCATGTTGAGTTTGCGTGAGAGTCATCTTTACAGCTCCACCTCTGCGGTAAGACTTTCCAGGGGCTCTGCGATCTGATTATGCTAGAGAAATTTAAGGACACAATCCCTGATTGTATAGCTACGTATATTAACGAACAAAAAGTGAAGACTGTCTCTGAAGCTGCGGTTTTGGTGGACGAGTATGTTTTAACTCACAAAAGTGTCTTTGCAGAGCCCCATATTTGGAGTGAGTGGGGGAGTTCAGAGAGATTTGGGCCACGACCACCGATACACTCTTGTTCACAGGCAGAACTTCATTCATGTAGGGTTGAGCCTGGTTCCCATGGTAATGCTGACTTCAGTCAAGAGTGTCACTACTGTCAGGGTTCAGGACATTGGAAAAACAAATGTCCTGTTCTCAGGGCTAAGGGGAAATTCAGTACTCTCTCTTTGTTACGGGCTACGAGCCCGTTCGTAACACATGGGTTGCGTTGGTAAAGGTGATGTGGATGTCTTTCTTTTTGCAATCCATGATCGTTAGGAGCCACTGCCACATACGCCTTGTGTCCGGCCCACTGAATTGCTACTCCACTTTGTCCCTATAGTTGTGTTTCACAAGGGGCGCGGAGCGAAGCAGGGAGCGACGATAGCGACATCCATCGCATGCAATGCATCTGTCTCTCGTCTCCCCTGTATCTCCCTATTGCCTGCCCATCTACACTCTCTCTCTCTCTCTCTCTCTCTCTCTCTCTCTCTCTCTCTCTCTCTCTCTCTCTCTCTCTCTCTCTCTCTCTCTCTCTCTCTCTCTCTCTCTCTCTCTCTCTCGAACAGGCCTGTGTCCTCTCCCCTGTCCTCTTCCCGTAGTCCTCTTTGTCAGACCAGCTATAAGAGTCCTCATTCTAATTCAGCTGTACTGTGTTCTATCCGACAGCAGCTAACAAGGTGAACCTTCGCCCTTTAAAAAACATCCACCCATACGATTCCTGTTGTAATTGACTTGCTTATTTAAAACTTTTTTTAAATATAATGTAAAAGAGCTCAGAGCTGGTTCTAAAAGGACATCCAGACGTAATGAAGATCTTGGAGCGGGATGTACACAGCCATGGCGGTAAAAGGGCTGATATTTGATGACCAAGTATTCCAAGTTCCTGTACGTTTCCTCCGTCGCACCATGTGTTGTTGATCATAAAGTAGAGCCCACCACCTTTGCTCTTACCAGAGAGAACCCGCTAATGTCACAGATCTCATGCCTCTCTAATACTGTGTTTGTTTGTGTGCATGTGTGCGTGTGTGCATGTATGTGTGCGTCTCAAACCTCTCTAATACTGCAGGTGAATAAAGCACTCAGCAAAATGAATAGATTACTATGGAGTTTCTTAAGTTCCGATGTCCTTTAAGAACCAGATCTGAGCTCTTTTACATATTAAAATCCCTTTTTTAATAAGAAAGTCAATTACAATAGGACTGATATGGGTGGATGTCTTTTAAAAGGGCAAAGGTTCACCTTTTAGCTGCTGTCGGATAGAACATAGTACAGCTGAATTAGAATGAGGACTCTTATAGCTGGTCTGACAAAGAGGCCACAGAGGACTACATGGGAGAGGACACAGGCCTGTCGAGAGAGAAAGAGGGAATATAGAGAGAGGAGAGTAGATGGGCAGAAGATAGAGAGAGAAAGATACAGGGGAGAAGAGAGAGAGAGAAGGTGAGTGAGAGGGTGAGAAAAGGGAGAAAGAGTGAGAGAAAGGAAAGAGAGAGGTAGACACATCTGAGAGTAAACGACGGCAGCTCTGTTTCACCAGATGGTGGTCATTGATTATTCATTGCATGCGATGGATGTCGCTGTCGCCGCTCCCTGCTTCGCTCTGCACCCCTACCCCACTCTCTGGTTTCCGGTCTGCCTTGATGGAGCTTAGGGATGGGGGGGCGGGGCGAATGAGAAAAAGAGGAGAGTGCAGGGTCTGTAACTGCATCACGGTACTCCCCTCACTCCCACCAGCCCTCTCAGCATAGGGGAGCCGGGGGGGGGGGGGGGGGGGGTCCTAATCTTTGCATAATGGATCCATACATAAACCCCACCCCAACACCCCATCCCTCTAAAATTCGCTCGTCCCTTCTTCCCAACCGCAGAGTTCTCCTCGGCGGGTGGGACCAGTCACAGATGTGATATTAAAAGCTTGAACTCTCCCATGATATCGCACTGCAAAGGAGTAAATAGCTTTTTTGATTAATACACATTGACTATGTCAGTCATTATCGTTTCATATGACTAGAGCATGGGAGGGAGTGAGAGGTATGGTAGGGTGGGAGTAGGAATAGATGTGAGACTTCTAATAGCTCCTCCTGCTGAGTGACTTGTCAATGTCAACCCTTAACTGGCCAACATGAATCAGATGCTGTTCATCATTTCAATTTCTTAAGTCACAGTCTGAAGTCACAGTCTGAAGCCACAATCTGAAGTCACAGTCTGAAGTCACAGTCTGAAGTCACAGTCTGAAGTCACAGTCTGAAGTCACAGTCTGAAGTCACAGTCTGAAGTCACAGTGAATAACTGTTGTAGACAAATATGCCTGGATATACAATGCCTTCAGAAAGTATTCACACCACTTTTTCCACATTTTGTTGTGTTACAGACTGAATTTTAAATGGATTCAATTGAGTTATTTTTCCACTGGCCTAGACACAATATCCCAGAATGTCAAAGTGGAATTATGTTTTTAGAAATGTTTACAAATGAATAAAAATAAAAAGCTGTAATGTCTTGAGTCAATAAGTATTCAACCCCTTTGTTATGGCAAGCAGCAATAAGTTCAGGAGTAAAAATGTGCTTATCAAGTCACATAATAAGTTACTGGACTCACTCTGTGTGCAATAATAGTGTTTAATATGGTTGTTGAATGACTACCTCATCTCTGTACCCCACACATACAATTATCTGTGAGGTCCCTCAGTCGAGCAGTGCATTTGAAACAGATTCAACCACACAGACCAGGGAGGTTTTCCAATGCCTCGCAAATTATTATCTTTGAGCATGGTGAAGTTATTAATTACACTTTGGATATTGTATCAATACACCGTGTCACTACAAAGATACAGGCATCCTTCTTAACTTTGCCGAAGAGGAAGGAAACTGCTCAGCGATTTCATCATGAGGCTAATGGTGACGTCAAAACAGTTACAGAGTTAATGGCTGTGATAGGAGAAATGTCTCAACAACTTTGTAGTTACTCCACAATACTAACCAAAATGACTGAGTGAAAAGAAGGAAGCCTGTACAGAATAAAAAAATATTCCAAAACATGCATCCTGTTTGCAACAAGGCGCTAAAGTAATACTGCAAAAAATGTGGCAAAGCAATTCACTTTTTGTCCTGAATAAAAAGTGTTATGTTTAGGACAAATCCAATACAACACATTACTGATTACCACTCTCCATATTTTCAAGTATAGTGGTGGCTGTATCATGTTATGGATATGCTTGTAATCGTTAAGGACTGGGGAGTTTTTCAGGATAAAAAAGAAACGGAATGGAGCTAAGCAAAGGCAAAATCCTACAGCAAAACCTGATTCAGCCTGCTTTCCACCAGACACTGGGAGATGACAGTAACCTAAACACAAGGCCAAATCTACAGTGGAGTGGCATTGATGACAGCGGTCACCAATTCCACTCTATCGGACGAGCTCAACACCTTTATCTAAAGATTCGAGCACAATGACCCTGAATTACCAATGACAACGTAAGCTAACACTCACAGTCTCCACTGAGGAGGAATGTAAGTCATTCCAACATGTTAACCCTCGCAGGGCTGCTGGCCCAGACGGCAACCCTAGCCGTGCCCTCAGAGCATGTGCAGACCAGCTGGCTGTTGAGTTCTTGGACATTTTCATCTCTCCCTAGCTCAGGTCGCTAAACCCACCTGCTTCAAGATGTCCACTATCATCCCTGTGCCCAAGAAAGGGAAAGTAACTGAACTGAATGACTATTGACCAGTAGCACTCACTTCTGTCATTATGAAGTGGTTCAAGAGGCTAGTCAAAGACCATATCACGCCCTCCCTCCCCGACACACTCAAAACTCTACAATTTGCCTACCATCCTGACAGATCCACGGACAATCCCAATTGCACTGCACACTGCCCTTACCCACCTAGACAAAAATAATGCATATATGAGGATGCTACAGCTCAGCCTTCAATACCATAGTGCCCTATAAGCTCATTACAAATCTCACGGCCCTGGGTCTGAACTCTGCCCAATTCAACTGGTTCCTGCACTTCCTAAAGGCTGCCCCCAGGTGGTGAAGGCAGGTAACATTACCTTCGCGACACTGATTCTCAACATGGGGGGCCCACAAGGGTGAAAATTAAATCACGTTTTATTTGTGACATGCACCGGTGTAGACCTTACAGTGAAATGCTTACTTACAAACCCTTAATCAACAATGCAGTTCAATAGAGTTAAGAATATATTTACTAAATAAACAAAAGTAAAAAATTCAATAAAAAGTAACACAATATAATAATAATGACGAGGCTACATACAGGGGGTACCGGTACCGAGTCAATGTGCGTTGGTACAGGTTAATCAAGGTAATTTGTACATGTAGGTAGGGGTAAAGAGACTATGCAGAGATAACAAACAGCAAGTAGCAGCAGTGTAAAAACAAAAGGGGTGTCAATGTAAAGAGTCCAGGTGGGCATTTGATTAATTGTTCAGTAGTCTTATGGCTTGGGGGAAGAAGCTGTTAAGGAGCCTAGACTTGGACCTAGACTTGGCACTCTGGCACCACTTGCCATGCGGTAGCAGAGAGAACAGTCTATGACTTGGATGACTGGAGTCTTTGACAATTTTGGGGGCCTTCCTCTGACACCGCCTACTATATAAGCTTGGCCCCAGTGATGTACTGGGCAGTACGCACTACTCTCTGTAGCTCCTTATGGTCGGATGCCAAGCAGTTGCTATACCAGGTGGTGATGCAACCGGTCAGGATGCTCTCGATGGTGCAGCTGTAGAACTTTTTGAGGTTCTCGGGATCCATGCCAAATCTTTTCAGTCTCCTGAGGGGGAAAGGATGTTGTTGTGCCCTCTTCATGACTGTCTTGGTGTGTTGGGACCATGATAGTTTGTTGGTGATGTGGACACCAAGGAACTTGAAACTCTCGACCCGCTCCACTACAGCCCCGTCGATGTGAGTGGAGGCGTGTTCGGCCGTCCTTTTCCTATTGTCCACAATCATCTCCTTTGCCTTGGTCACATTGAGGGAGAGGTTGTTGTCCTGGCACCACACTGCCAGGTCTCTGACCTCCTCCCTATAGGCTGTCTCATCATAGTCGGGGATCAGGCCACTGTTATGTCTTCAGCAAACTTAATGATGGTGTTGGAGTTGTGCTTGGCCACACAGTCGTGGGTGAACAGGGAGTACAGGAGGGGACTAAACACTCACCCCTGAGGGTTCTCAGTGTTGAGGATCAGCATGGCAGACATGTTTATGCCTAACCTTACCACCTGGGGGCGGCCCGTCAGGAAGTCCAGGATCCAGTTGCAGAGAGAGGTGTTAAGTCCCAGGGTCCCGAGCTTAGTGATGAGCTATGTGGGCACTATGGTGTTGAACGCTGAGCTGTAGTCAATGAACAGCATTCCCACATAGGTGTTCCTTTTGTCCAGGTGGGAAAGGGCAGTGTGGAGTGCGATTGAGATTGCATCATCTGTGGATCTGTTGGGGCGGTATGCGAATTGGAGTGGGTCTAGGGTTTCCGGGATGATGGTTTGATGTGAGCCATGACCAGCCTTTCAAAGTGCTACAGGGCGGTAGTCATTTAGGCAGGTTACCTTCGCTTTCTTGGGCACAGGGACTATTGTGGTCTGCTTGAAACATGTTGGTATTACAGACTCGGTCAGGGAGAGGTTGAAAATGTCAGTGAAGACACTTACCAGTTCGTCCGCGCATGCTCTGACTACATTGTCTGGTAATCCGTCTGGCCTCGCAGCTTTGTAAATGTTGACCTGTTTAAGAACCAGTGTATCTTTCATTTGCTGTACAACATGTATTTTTTAGTAAAGTTTATGATGAGTTCTTTGATTAGATTAGGTGACTGTCCAAAATATCTCTGGAGATTTTGGTGAATTGTTGCTACGTATTCACAATGTATAACCACGATTTGCAGCTCTAAATATGCAAATTTTCAAACAAAACATAAATGTATTGTATAACATGATGTTATAAGACTGTCATCTGATGAAGTTGTCCAAAGGTTAGTGATTAATTTTATATCTATTGCTGGTTTTTGCGAAAGCTATGTTTGCGGTGGATAAATGGCGTTGTGTGTTTGGCTATTGTGATGAGCTAATATAATTCTATATTGTGTTTTCGCTGTAAAACACTTAAAAAACTTGAAATATTGGCTGGATTCACAAGATGTTTATCTTTCATTTGCTGTACACCATGTATTTTTCAAAAATGTTTTATGATGAGTATTTATGTATTTCACGTTGCTCTCTGTAATTATTCTGGCTGCTTTGGTGCTATTTGTGATGGTGGCTGCAATGTAAAACCAGGATTTGTAGCTATAAATATGCACATTTTCGAACAAAACATAAATGTATTGTATAACATGATGTTATAAGACTGTCATCTGATGAAGTTGTTCAAGGTTAGTGATTAATTTTATCTCTATTTGTGGGTTTTGTGAAAGCTACCTATGCGGTGGAAACATGGTGAAAATATGCCTTGTGTGTTTGGCTATTGTGGTTAGCTAATATAAATACATATTGTGTTTTCGCTGTAAAACATTTTAAAAATCGGAAATGATGGCTGGATTCACAAGATGTTTATCTTTCATTTGCTGTATTGGACTTGTGATTTCATGAAATTATATTATATGATATCCCTGTCCCGTTAGGCTAGGCTATGCTAGTCAGCTTTTTTGATGAGGAAGATCCCGGACCCGGAGAGAGAGAAGCGGTAGAGGTTAATCCCACCAAAGTGTCCGATTTCAAATATGCTTTTCAGCGAAAGTACTACAAACAATTATGTTAGGTCACACCAAACCACAATAAGCACAGCCATTTTTCCAGCTAAAGATAGGAGTCACAAAAAGCACAAATAGAGATAAATTTAATCACTAACCTTTGATGATCTTCATCAGATGACACTCATAGGACTTCTTGTTACACAATACATGTATATTTTGTTTGATAAAGTTCATATTTATATTTAAAAAAATCTGAGTTGACATTGCGCATTACATTCACTAGTTCCAAAAACATCCAGTGATTTTGCATAGCCTCATCGTTTCAACAGAAATACCCATCATAAATGTAGATGATAATACAAGTTATACACATGGAATTATAGATATACCTCTCCTTAATGCAACCGCTGTGTCAGATTTCAAAAAAACTTTCCGGAAAAAGCAAACCATGCAATAATCTGAAACGGCGCTCAGAACAATAGTCAAATTAGCCGCCATGTTGGAGTCAACAGAAACCATAAATTACATGATAAATATTCCCTTACCTTTGATGATCTTCATCAGAATGCACTCCCAGGAATCCCAGGTCCACAATAAATGCTTGATTTGTTCGATAATGTCCGTTATTTATGTCCAATTAGCTACTTTGGTTAGCGCGTTTGGTAAACAATTCCAAAGTCAGTAAAACTAAACCTGACGAAATGTCCAAAAGTTCCGTAACAGTCAGTAGAAACATGTCAAACGATGTATTGAATCAATCTTTAGAATGTTGTTAACATAAATATTGAATAACGTTCCAACCGGAGAATTACATTGACTTCAGATGAGCGATGGAACGGAGCTCCCTCTCATGTGAACGCGCATGGTCAAAGAATGGTCACCTCATGGCAGTGGTGACTCATTCCTGTCTCCTTCGGCCCCCCTTCACAGTAGAGTCATCAGACAAAGTTCTACAGACTGTTGACATCTAGTGGAAGCCGTAGGAAGTGAATACTCATTCATATCTCGCTGTGAGTTCAATGGAATCTTGGTTGAAACTCGACCAGCCTCAGAATTTCCACTTCCTGTTTGGATTTTTTTTCAGGTTTTTGCCTGCCATATGAGTTCTGTTATACTCACAGACATAATTCAAACAGTTTTAAAAACGTCAGAGTGTTTTCTATCCAATACTAATAATAATATGCATATATTAGCAACTATGACTGAGGAGCAAGCCGTTTACTCTGGGCACCTCTGTGCACCTTTCATCCAAGCTACTCAATACTGCCCCTTCAGCCACAAGAGGTTAAAGGTCTTGCTCACGTCAGCTACGGAGAGCATGATGTCACAGTCGTCCCGAACAGCTGGTGCTCTCATGCAGGCTTCAGTGTTGCTTGCCTTGAAGCGAGCATACAAGGCATTTAGCTTGTCTGGTAGGCTCGCGTTACTGGGCAACTCGCGACTGGGTTTCCCTTTATAGTCCATAATAGTTTGCAAGCCCTGCCAAATCCAACAAGCGTCAGAGCTGGTGTAGTAGGATTACATTTTAGTCCTGTATTAATGCTTTGCCTGTTTGATGGTTTGTCTGAGGGCATAGCAAGATTTCTTATAAGTACCCGGATTAGTGTCCTGCTACTTGAAAGCGTCCCTCTAGCCGTTAGCTCGGTGCGGATGTTGCTTGTAATCCATGGCTTCTGGTTGGGATATGTACATAGTGTCACAGTGGGGAAGATGCACTTATTGATGAAGCCGGTGACGGAGGTAGTATACTCCCGAATGCCATTGGATGAATCCTGGAACACATTCCAGTCTGTGCTAGCAAAACAGTCCTTCAGCGTAGCATCTGTGTCATCTGACCACTTCTGTATTGAGCGAGTTACTGGTACTTCGTGCTTTAGTTTTTGCTTGTAAGCAGGAATCAGGAGGATAAAATTATGATCAGATTTGCCAAATGGAGGGCGAGGGAGAGCTTTGTATGCGTCTCTGTGTGTGGAGTAAGGTGGTCTAGAGTTTTTTTCCCTCTGATTGCACATGTGACATGTTGGTAGAAATGAGGTAAAACGGATTTAAGCTTGTCTGCATTAAAGTCCCTTGCCACTAGAAGCGCCACTTCTGGATGAGGATTTTCTTGTTTGCTTATGGCTTTATAAAGCTCGTTAAGTGCAGTCTTAGTGCCAGCATCAGTTTGTGGTAGTAAAGAGACGGCTACGAAAAATAAAGATGAAAACTCTCTTGGTAGGTAGTGTCGTCTCCAGCTTATCATGAGATACTCTACCTCAGGCGAACAATACCTCAATACTTAATATTAGACATTGTGCACCGGCTGTCATTGACAAATGGACACACACCCCCACCCCTCGTCTTACAGACGTAGTTGTTCTTTTCTGCCGATGCACGGAAAACTCAGCCAACTGTATATTATCCGTGTTGTCGTTCAGCAACGACTTGGTGAAACATAGATAATAACATTTTTAATATCCCTTTGGTAGGATAGTCTCGAACAGAGATCATCCAGTTTATTCTCTGGTGATTGCACGTTGGTCAATGAAATAGATGGTAGAGGCAGGTTACCCACTCTCCGATGAATTCTCACAAGGCACCCCGATCTCCGCCCACTGTATTTCCATCGTTTCTTCACGAAAATTACGGGTATTTTGGCCTGTCACGGAGGAGCAGTATATCCTTTGCATCGGACTTATTAAAGAAAAAATCTTTGTCCAGTTTGAAGTGAGTAATTCCTGTTCTGATATCCAGAAGCTATTTTCGGTCATAACAGACGGTAGCAGCAACATTATGTACAAAGCAAGTTACAAACAATGGGAGAAAAAACACAAAATAGCACAGTTGGATAGTGGCCTGTAAAACGGCAGCCATCCCCCCGGCGCCATTACTGTCTGCATCCTCAGTCCCCTCCTGTACTCCCTGTCTATCCACAACTGTGTGTTCTCACACAGTTCCAACTCCATCATCAAGTTTGCTGACAACAAGACAATAGTAGGCCTGATTACCAGCCTACCACCACCAACAATGACAAGACAGCCTACAGGGAGGAGGTAGACACTGACGACGTGGTGTCAGGTTAACAACCTCTCCCTCAATGTTAGCAAAATAGAGGAGCTGATTGTGGACTTCAGGGGAAACCAGGCTGGACACCTCAGCGTACACATCTCATAGAAGCTGAAATGGTCTAACCACACAGACACCGTAGAGAAGAAGGCACTACAGCGACTCTTCAACCTCAGGATGCTTAAGAAATTCGGCCTGTCCCCCAGGCTGCATCACAGCCTGGTACGGCAAGTCTTCTGCCGCAGACCTCAAGGATCTTCAGAGGGTGACATGTGCAGCCGAACATACCACTGGGTGAACACTGCCTGCCCTACAGGACAACTACAACACCAGTTGTCGCAGGAAGGCCAAGAAAATAATCAGGGATCCCATCCACCCAAGCCATGCCCTGTTCTCCTCGCTTAAATCACTCAGACAGTACAGGACCATCATGGCAAAAACTGAAAGACTGGGGCCTCCCGAGTGGTACAGTGGTCTAAGGCATTGCATTGCATTGCAGTGCTAGGGCCATCACTACAGATCCGTGTTCGATCCTGGGCTGTGTCGCAGCCAGCCGCAACCAGGAGACCCATGAGACGGAGCACAATTGGCCCAGCGTCGTCCGGTTAGGGAAGGGTTTGGCCGGCTGGGATGTCCTTGTCCCATTGCGCTCTAGCAACCTCTTGTGGTGTGCCAGGCGCATGCACATTAACTTCGGTCGCCAGCTGTACAGTGTTTCCACCGACACATTGGTGCGGCTGGCTTCCGGTTTGAGTGAGCAGTGTGTCAAGAAGCAGTGCGGCTTGGCGAAGTCGTGTTTCGGAGGATGCATGGCAACCTTCGCCTCTCCTGAGTCCTTACGGGAGTTGCAGCGATGGGAGAAGACTGTAACTACAAATTGTATATCACAAAATTGGGGGAAAAAAGGGTAGATTAACAGAAATACTGGCCAATAGCTTCTACCCTCAGATCATCAGGCTGCTGAATAGCAACCACTAGTCAGCTACCTGCTCCCCCCATCACTATTGCAGTTGTTAAAATTTATATTATTACTTTTTTTATTGTTTCTATTTCACTTGGTCCCCACACCCCCTCAATGGTCATGCTGCTTCCCCTATGGTCATCCCCACACCCCCTAAACAGCTAAACAATCTTTACTCTGCCTCCACCGCAATGGACATTTATTCATTCATCACTGCCACAGTTGTATTATGTATATAGTGCGCTTTATATATATATATTTATTTATTTTTCCCTTGTTTTCTTTCCCATTTTCATTATTTTATTTCGCTTAGTCCTGTATGTTGGATTTCTATTTATAATTTTCAATACATTTGCAAATCATTCTAAAAACATGTTTCACTTTGTCATTATGGGGTATTGTGTGTAGATGGGTGAGAGAAAGAAAATCCTTTTAATCCATTTTGAATTCATGCTGTAACACAACAAAACGTGGAATAAGTTAAAGGGTATGAATACTTTCTGAAGGCACTGTAACTATTTACAGTCAACCTATGCTCTTAGTGTGTTCAAGATAAGAGCTTTTTCGTAGTTTGGGACACTGGGTTCAGAATCAGGGGAAATTAGACAGTGGAGAGAGTGTACACGCATGCGCGCATGCACATACACCACACACACGTATACACACACATGCATACACACACAGTGCAATTACTAGCCGGGCGGCCCCTCTCACACAGACCCAGTCAAACAGGTTAGCTGATTTCCTCTCTGATGGATTTCAGGATTGCTCTGTCGCTTCCAATTTGCATTCCCTAGAGGGAGAGGTAGAGAGAGAGGTATAGAGAGAGAGCAAGACAGAGAAATGAAAGACATAGAGAGAGAGAGAGAGAGAGAGAGAGAGAGAGAGAGAGAGAGAGAGAGAGAGAGAGAGAGAGAGAGAGAGAGAGAGAGAGAGAGAGAAAATGGACGACAGACAAAGAAAGAGGGAACGAGAGATAGATACAGTGGCTTGCGAAAGTATTCACCCCCCTTGGCATTTTTCCTATTTTGTTGCCTTACACCCTGGAATTAAAATTGAATTTCGGGGGGTTTAGATCATTTGATTTACACAACATGCCTACCACTTTGAAGATGCAAAATATTTTCTATTGTGAAACAAACAAGAAAACAGAAAACGTGAGTGTGCATAGCTATTCATCCCCCCAAAGTCAATACTTTGTAGAGACACCTTTTGCAGCAATTACAGCTGCAAGTCTCTTGGGGTATGTCTCTATAAGCTTGACACATCTAGCCACTGGGATTTTTGACCATTCTTCAAGGAAAAACTGCTCTAGCTCCTTCAAGTTGGACGGGTTCCACTGGTGTACAGCAATCTTTAAGTCATACCACAGATTCTCAATTGTATTGAGGTCTGGGCTTTGACTAGGCCATTCCAATACATTTAAATGTCACCCCTTAAACCACTCAAGTGTTGCTTTAGCAGTATGCTTAGGGTCATTGTCCTGCTGGAAAGTGAACCTGCGTCCCAGTCTCAAATCTCTGGAAGACTGAAACAGGTTTCCCTCAAGAATTTCCATGTATTTAGCGCCATCCATCATTCCTTCAATTCTGACCAGTTTCCCAGTCCCTGCTGATGAAAAACATCCCTACAGCATGATGCTGTCACCACCATGCTTCACTTTGGGGATGGTGTTCTTGGTGTTGGATTTGTGCCAAAAAGCAACATTTTAGTCTCATATGACCAGAGTACCTTCTTCCATATGTTTGGGGAGTCTCCCACATGCCTTTTGGTGAACACCAAACATGTTTGCTTATTTTTTTCTGTCCACTCTTCCGTAAAGCCCAGCTCTGTGGAGTGTACGGCTTAAAGTGGTCCTATGGACAGATACTCCAATCTCCGCTGTGGAGCTTTGCAGCTCCTTCAGGGTTATCTTGGTCTCTTTGTTGCCTCTCTGATTAATGCCCTCCTTGCCTGGTCCGAGTTTTGGTGGGCGGCCCTCTCTTGGCAGGTTTGTTGTGGTGCATTGTTCTTTCAATTTTTTAATAATGGATTTAATGGTGCTCCGTGGGATGTTCAAAGTTTCTGATATTTTTTTATAACCCAACCCTGATCTGAACTCTCCACAACTTTGTCCCCGACCTGTTTGGAGAGCTCCTTGGTCTTCATAGTGCCGCTTGCTTGGTGGTGCCCCTTGCTTAGTGGTGTTGCAGACTCTGTGGCCTTTCAGAACAGGTGTATATATACTGAGATCATGTAACAGAACATGTGACACTTAGATTGCACACAGGTGGACTTTATTTAACTGATTATGTGACTTCTGGAGGTAATTGGTTGCACCAGATCTTATTTAGGGTCTTCATAGCAAAGGGGGTGAATACATATGCATGCACCACTTTTCCATTTATTTATTTTTTTCATTTCACTTCACTAATTTGGACTATTTTTTGTATGTCCATGAAATCCAAATAAAAATCAGTTTAAATTACAGGTTGTAATGCAACAAAATAGGAATAACGCCAAGGGGGGTGAATACTTTTGCAAGGGACTGTAAGACGTAAAGTTTGTGAGAATCTTTAACCATATGTAAGTATTACTGTATGTATGTTTAGAAGTTTTCTTACATTTTCATTGTGTGAGTATGTATGGCATGTATGTGTGTGTTGGATGCCAGGTGTGTGTGTGTGTGTGTGTGTGTGTGCATGCATGCGTGTGTGCGTGTTTGTATGTGTCAGGTGAAACTAAACTAACACGGGGAGCGATCAGGGGTCTTAGGGGCCAGGTACTGAATAATATCGATAGATAGGCTGCTGCAGTGGGTCAATAACTGATTTTGGCCGTGCACATATGAATTAGGAACAAAATAGTACACCTATATAGCAAATTAAAAGTAATACCTTCATAGCTGTCTTAGTTGTGATGTTTCAATAGTCTATTGATAAAAGCTGATTTGCAATAAGAATCCAGAAAGGGTAGTTCAGCGTTAAAACATTGTATATCATACAGAGAGATACACAGAGAGACACACCGTGAAAGATAGGGGCAGAGGGTTAGGCTGTTACAGTAATACAAACTGAGACAGGAGACACAGCAAGATGCAGATCTAAGCAGAGAGAAACATAGAGAGAGAAAGAGAGACCCAGAGAGAGAGAGAGAGAAAGGAGACAGAGTGAGACTTGGAGAGAAGGAGAGGGAGAACGAGCAAGACAGAGTGTGAGACATGGAGAGCGAGAGAGAGAGAATGCGAGAGAGGGAATGAAAGAGAGAGATAGAGAGAGAGAGAGCGCAAAAATATCCTCTGTGTACAACGTAAAACACCAAATAATACATGCAGAGCAGAATTAGGCCGATACCCGTTGATGATCAAAATCCAGAAACGAGCCATTAAATTCTACAACCACCTAAAAGATAGCAATTCCCAAACCTTCCATAACAAAGCCATCAACTACAGAGAGATGAACGTGGAGAAGAGTCCCCTAAGCAAGCTGGTCCTGGGGCTCTGTTCACAAACACAAACAGACCCCACAGAGCCCCAGGACAGCAACACAATTAGACCCAACCAAATAATGAGAAAACAAAAAGCCCTTGAAGAAAGAGAGAAAGAGAGAAAGAGAAAGAGATATTAAGCCACACACAGATATAGAGAAGTGGACAGTGCTGTTGTAATGAGTCTCTCTACAGGTTGAGGTGTGTGTCTAGGTCTATTTGATTGTCCATATCAGAGAACCCAGGTATGTCTCCTGGATACATCTCCCTCTGTTTGCTTTGAAATGACTGTAGAGGGAGAGTGTGCTTTGTCACCAGTTCCTTTAATTTAGTACCCAACCACATCTCGGTTTATTTCTCCTCTCAGTTTCGTTCCAATCAAACAGCATCGGCTGAATAATTCATTTTTAAACCTATGGCCCTGTTGACCGTCATCCTTATATGATCTGAGAGGAGGGATGGAGGAGGGGTGGAGGACGGATGGAGGAGGGGTGGAGGACGGATGGAGGAGGGGTGGAGGACGGATGGAGGAGGGGTGGAGGAGGGGTGGAGGACGGATGGAGGAGGGGTGGAGGAGGGATGGAGGAGGGGTGGAGGACGGATGGAGGAGGGGTGGAGGACGGATGGAGGAGGGGTGGAGGAGGGGTGGAGGACGGATGGAGGAGGGGTGGAGGACGGATGGAGGAGGGGTGGAGGAGGGATGGAGGAGTGGTGGAGGACGGATGGAGGAGGGATGGAGGAGGGATGGAGGAGGGGTGGAGGAGGGATGGAGGAGGGGTGGAGGAGGGATGGAGGAGGGGTGGAGGAGGGATGGAGGAGGGGTGGAGGACAGATGGAGGAGGGATGGAGGAGGGGTGGAGGAGGGATGGAGGAGGGGTGGAGGAGGGATGGAGGAGGGGTGGAGGACGGATGGAGGAGGGGTGGAGGAGGGATGGAGGAGGGGTGGAGGAGGGGTGGAGGACGGATGGAGGAGGGGTGGAGGAGGGATGGAGGAGGGGTGGAGGACGGATGGAGGAGGGGTGGAGGACGGATGGAGGAGGGGTGGAGGAGGGGTGGAGGACGGATGGAGGAGGGGTGGAGGACGGATGGAGGAGGGGTGGAGGAGGGGTGGAGGACGGATGGAGGAGGGGTGGAGGACGGATGGAGGAGGGGTGGAGGAGGGATGGAGGAGGGGTGGAGGACGGATGGAGGAGGGGTGGAGGAGGGGTGGAGGACGGATGGAGGAGGGGTGGAGGAGGGATGGAGGAGGGGTGGAGGACTTATCCAAAAATGAGATTTACGCAAAAAATTTAAGCAATTGTCTGAGGATGGTGCTGGACCATCTGACATAAAAAGGAAAGGGGAAGGAGAGTTTTTTGAAAAAGCTTTAAATAAAGGTCAAAATCCAGGCATGTCACATGATTTGGCAAAACACAGGTCCCTAGCATAACTCATAATAACCAACATGGTGATGGGTCAAAACACAGGTCCCTAGCATAACACATAATAACCAACATGGTGATGGGTCAAAACACAGGTCCCTAGCATAACATAACACATAATAACCAACATGGTGATGGGTCAAAACACAGGTCCCTAACATAACGTAACTCATAATAACCAACATGGTGATGGGTCAAAACACAGGACCCTAGCATAACATAACTCATAATAACCAACATGGTGGTGGGTCAAAACACAGGACCCTAGCATAACATAACACATAATAACCAACATGGTGATGGGTCAAAACACAGGACCCTAGCATAACATAACACATAATAACCAACATGGTGATGGGTCAAAACACAGGACCCTAGCTTAACATAACACATAATAACCAACATGGTGATGGGTCAAAACACAGGACCCTAGCTTAACATAACACATAATAACCAACATGGTGATGGGTCAAAACACAGGACCCTAGCTTAACATAACACATAATAACCAACATGGTGATGGGTCAAAACACAGGACCCTAGCTTAACATAACACATAATAACCAACATGGTGATGGGTCAAAACACAGGTCCCTAACATAACGTAACTCATAATAACCAACATGGTGATGGGTCAAAACACAGGACCCTAGTGTAACACATAATAACCTAGCCTAACTCATAATAACTAACATGGTGATTGGTCATAACACAGGGCTAGGGTGGAATAAATCACTTTTCTCCCAGTTAACTCAGTATTTCCTGCCCAAACCGGAAGTGTCATTCTAAAGCATATGTCTGGATTTGATTTGTAATGAACACGATAGGAGACAGGGAGCTGGTTTCAAGCGCAGAGCGCAGCAGGTGTTTATTGGAGGGGACCATAGGAGGAGGCAGGTAGCTGGGTCCAGGGGCAGGCAGAAGGTCATACACGGTAGGTCCAAAATGGCAACAGTACAGGCAGGGTATAGGCAAAAGGTGTCGTGAGTGAGGCAGGCAAAAACTATCATACACAGGAGGTGTGAAGGACGAGAAAAAACAGAGCTCCGAAAGAAGTGTGTCTCAAAACAAATAATACCTCACAGTGATGGGGTGCAAGGAACTGAACTAAATAGTGTGGGATAATGACATACAGTTGTGTAAACAGGTGATTAGAATTCCGGTGATTGGGATCTGGAAAGTGAGCTGGAAAGTGGGCTGTGTTCCAGGGATCTAAGTGTTTGGGGATGTGAGTTGGACGCAGACATTACATGATTAGAGCTTTGATAAGGCATGAAAATTCAAGACTGATGCACCTGAGTCTGATGAGCCATACATTAGACAATTTATGAGCCTTATATTAAATACATTTTATGAGCCCATGCCCAAAAAAGCCCAAATGAAAGGATTGTGCCGTTATCCAATACATAGCCTATGATATATAGGCTACTGCACATTACACATGACAGAAAAACATAAAAGCCCATAGATGTAGCTGCTGTATGCTCACTTAGGTAAATAAATAAAAAAGCTTCAGTAGGTTAATCTTTTTGAGTGTGGAGTGTATTGTATTATTCTGTATTATATGGACTGTAATTATGCACCTCGTTCAAACCATGAAGCTGGGAGAGAACATGCGATGCTGGTGCAAGACATGCGGCCCTACATAGTTACAATTACAGGCTAGCAATTCATTTAATTTGAATTTTGAAATATAATAGGGCCTATTTAACATTTTTATAATTAGTAGGCTTATTTAGGCTACCTTTCATAATATTTCCCCTAATGTTGTGCAACGTGCGAATTAGCCAATCTCCTCTTTCTCTACTGTTGCTTCATTCTTCCCTCGCTTTCAACAGTTAAATGAAATTTGTTTTTTTTGTCCTTATCTTCTTCATTGTAATGACATGCTTAAATAATATACACTCTTAGAAAAAAGGGTTATTCGGCTGTACCCACAGGATAACCCTTTGAAGAACTCTTTTTGGTTCCAGGTAAAACCCTTTTGGGTTCCATGTCAAACCCTCTGTGGAATTGGTTCCTCATGGAACCCAAACGGGTTTTATCTGGAACCAAAAGGGTCTAAGCCATAGAAAGTTGTGCCTGTTGGGCAAACAACCTTTGGTTTCTTAGCTTACCTCCTTGCCTCACAGCAAACACTTGTTTTGTTTTCTGCTTGTTTTAGTTAAATACAAAACATTTTTAAAAAGTACAACATGTCTAAAGATTACTTTTCAACATTGCTTACTCCCGAGCGTTCTCACAACTTAGAAAAATGTAATATTGTATGGCTTACCCCATGCCTGTTTCCATGATGGTGCTAGCAGTCAATGAGTGAGTGATTGGTAGCTAGCCAAGACCAACAACACAAACAAACAGACTATTTAAGCAATAAGGCGCGAGGGGGTGTAGTATATGCCCAATTTACCAAGGCTAAGGGTTGTTACAACACGAAGTGCCTGGATACAGCCCTTAGCCGTGGTATATAAGCCATATACCACTAACCCCTGAGGTGCCTTTTTTTTATAAACCGGTTACCAACACAGTAAGGCAAGGAACTACACATCTAAATTGAAAATGTTGCTTTAATAAATCAATTCATAATGAATACATTCCACCAGAAAAAGTAGGCCGGACAAAAGTCTTGTTTCTAGACTGGTTGCTATGCAACAACCACAGGCTAGCTAGCAAGCTTAAGGTAAATGTATGCAAAAACCGAGCATTAGCGCCACTTCTAGAGTGACTAACACATGCCAATTATTTATTAATGTTAATCTGAATGTTGCCATTTATTGTGCACAAATGAAAAAATTGTCCCATATTATTGTTTCTTGTTGGCTTGCTCATGTTATCATTTGTTGTTGTCTTGCCCATGTTATCGTTTGTTGTTTTCTTGCCCATGTTATCGTTTGTTGTTGGCTTGCCCATGTTATCGTTTGTTGGCGCCACGCTGCTGAAAATGGATGCTGTTCTTTTAACTGTTGGAGCTGCTGCTGTGTTGTCAGAGAGAATAGTGCTCCACCACATTCTCACTTCCAGATTTGGCCTTCAGTAACTTTGAAGAGAGGTTTTGAATCGGTGTCCTCTGACAGACATACTTTCTCGTACCTCTAGTCAAGCATCAGACAGTTTCTGGATCATGGTGTTTCGGAGGCAGTGGTATGTGTAAATCTGCGACGGGCCAGCTATTTTGCAGATCTTTGGAAGCATTGTTGCAAGGGTGTTCACTCCAATAGGCTCTTTTGTTTACATTAATCATAAGACAAAATAATGTTAGCTAATAGTTAGGCCTATATAGCTACCGTGTAACGGTAGTCGTCATATTCCTCCTCCTCGGATGAGGAGAGGCGAGAAGGATCGGACCAATACGCGGAGTGGTTAGTGTTCATGATGAATGATTTATTATAACGGAAAAACTGATCACTGAAAATACAAAACAAATAAACTAAGTGCAGAAAACAGATACAGTACTGTGTGGTGAAAAACACAAACACGGAAACAAACACCCACAAAACACACGTGAAACCCAGGCTGCCTAAGTATGATTCTCAATCAGGGACAACGATTGACAGCTGCCTCTGATTGAGAATCATACCAGGCCGAACACAAAAATCCCAACATAGAAAATCAACCATAGACAAACCCACCCAACTCACGCCCTGACCAACTAAAATAAATACAAGACAAAGGAAAACAGGTCAGGAACGTGACATGCCGGTTATATTGTCAGGGTACATTAGAATGATTGCGCTAGCTAACTGTCACGCCCTGACCTTAGAGAGCCGTTTTATTTCTCTATTTGGTTAGGTCAGGGTGTGATTTGGGGGGGGCATTCTATGTTGTCTATTTCTTTGTTTTTGGCCGAGTATGGTTCCCAATCAGAGGCAGCTGTCTATCGTTGTCTCTGATTGGGAATCATACTTAGGCAGCCCTTTTTCCCACCTTCAGTTGTGGGATCTTGTCTTTTTGTGTTGCAGGTGTTGCACTCCTAGCTTTACGTTCGTTGAGTTGTTTATTTTTTTTTGGTGGAACATTAATATTTAAGAAACGGTACGCCTACCACGCTGCACCTTGGTCTTCATTTAACGACGGACGTAACACTAACAGTCACATGCCATATGTAGCCGTTCACTGGTGGGCAGCTTTGTCATGCCCCTCTTTCCTCAACTTTTTAATTACGCTGACAGACACATTGTTGCTCGTTGTAAATTCGTTGTCCTTCTGTATACTCCATGCCAAACTAAGGGGATCGTTGATATGTCGGTTTAAACCAGCTCTGAGTCCAGCATAGCAATCATGTTTCCCACTGAACGATACAAGTCCCGTAGAATGACGTACAGTTTGTTTTTGTTGTATTCCCAAACTCATACTGTATCCCTTTTCTGCACACCAGTCAGTGAAGCAGGCAAGTACCCACTTTGTTTGTTTCACAATGTTCTTTTCATTTTGGTTTCTCTCAACTTAATTTAAACGCTTATTTTCTACATCATGTCAAACTATTGTTGATGTAGCCTTTTTATCGAGGAGAAAAGGCACAATGATATAAAGGTGAAAAGGCTAAACGTCATAGTCATGGTATACGCTCTCACAGACACAGCTAAATGCTGTTTTAGCCAATCAGGATCCAATATCCAAACTACCCAGTTTATAAACAGCTATAAGTAATGAGTGGAATTACAAACAGTCTATACTTTACCTGTGTTAAATGTTTTCCACAAACATAGCTACAGTACGTGTAGCTTACTTGGACACCATGTCCATGCGTATTGGTCAGGGAGAAATCCAAACGAGTCGAATTGGAATGAATGGCATTAAAGGCATAATAATACTGACTTTATTTATGCAGGAAAATAAAACAAAGGCATGTGATATATCAGAAATTGTGTTATAAAATGATTGCCAAGATAAAGTATTGTCATATAATCATAAATACAGTGATATACGGGTTTTATACAAATGTTCTTTATAAATTGGCACTAAAATATATGTAAACAGACCATGAATGTCTAAATTGTTGTTTTCATGGAACGCTCAGAGTGCTATTATATGATACAATATCAGCACTTGTAATATGTACAACTTGTCTAAGTCTTATCATCTACTGATTTCAGCCAGTGTATGACTGTGGATTGACTGACTGCATTGTTTGAATGGAATGTTAACTGGCAATTTGTAAAAACATGTATGGAATCACTCATCTAAAACTGTCTGGCTAGTTAGCTAACAAACATACAGTGCAGATAAATTCTTTAAAATCTTACACTCAAACTCTCCTTCCAGACTCACATTAAGCATCTCCAATCCAAAATTAAATCTAGAATCGGCTTCCTATTTCGCAACAAAGCATCCTTCACTCATGCTGCCAAACATACCCTCTTAAAACTGACCATCCTACCGATCCTCGACTTCGGCGATGTCAGCTACAAAATAGCCTCCAACACTCTACTCAACAAATTGGATGCAGTATATCACAGTGCCATCCATTTTGTCACCAAAGCCCCATATACTACCCACCATTGCGACCTGTATGCTCTCGTTGGCTGGCCCTCGCTTCATACTCGTCGCCAAACCCACTGGCTCCAGGTCATCTACAAGTCTCTGCTAGGTAAAGCCCCGCCTTATCTCAGCTCACTGGTCACCATAGCAGCACCCACCCGTAGCACGCGCTCCAGCAGGTATATCTCACTAGTCGCCCCCAAAGCCAATTCCTGTAATGTAGTCTGTGTGTAGCTGGTGTAGAGGAGTCAGGCGCAGAACAGCAGATATGAGTAAATAAACGTATTTTACTCAAAATAGACAAATACAATACAAAACAAGTGAGCCCACATAAGCAGACCATATTACATAAAAACAATCACTCACAAACAAACATGGGGGAACAGAGGGTTAAATAATGAACAAGTAATTGGGGAATTGAAACCAGGTGTGTAAGACAAAGACAAAACAAATGGAAAATGAAAAGTGGATCGGCGATGGCTAGAAGGCCGGTGACGTCGACCGCCGAACACCGGCCGAACAAGGAGAGGGACCGACCTCGGCGGAAGTCGTGACAATTCCTCGTTTGGCCGCCTTTCCTTCCAGTTCTCTGCTGCCAATGACTGTAACGAACTGCAAAAACCACAGTACCTGGAGACTCATACCTCCCTCACTAGCTTTAAGCACCAGCTGTCAGAGCAGCTCACATATCACTGCACCTGTACATAGCCCATCTGTAATATAGCCCATCCAACTACCTCATCCCCATACTGTATGTATTTATTTCTCTTGCTCCTTTGCACCCCAGTATCTGTACTTGCACATTCATCTTCTGCACTTCAATCACTACAGTGTTTAATTGGTATATTGTAATTACTTCGCCACCATGGCCTATTTATTGCATTACCTCCCTTATCTTACCTCATTTGCACACACTGTATATAGATTTTTTCAACTGTATTATTGACTGTATGTTTGTTTATTCCACGTGTAACTCTGTGTTGTTGTATGTGTCGAACTGCTTTGCTTTATTCTTGGCCAGGTCGCAGTTGTAAACGAGAACTTGTTCTCAACTAGCCTATCTGGTTAAATAAAGGTGGAATAAATTAAAATTAAAATAAAACACAATATCTTATCATAGCACTGGCAAACCATGGTTGACCAACTCCCTGACCAAAATGGCTGAGCCTTATCCCATCATAAGAAGGTTCATGTAAGGCTAATACTACATTGAATATATTACCTGAAAGAGGTAGGCTAGGACATCTACAGCTGAAGTCGGAAGATTACATTCACCTTAGCCAAATACATTTCAGCTCAGTTTTTCACAATTGCTGACATTTAATCCCAGTAAAAAATCCCTGTCTTAGGTCAGTTAGGATCACCACTTTATTTTAAGAATGTGAAATGTCAGAATAATAGTAAAGAGAATTATTTATTTCAGCTTTTATTTCTTTCATCACATTCCCAGTGGGTCAGAAGTTTACATACACTCAATTAGTATTTGGTAGCATTGCCTTTAAATTGTTTAACTTGAGTCAAACATTTCGGGTAGCCTTCCACAAGCGTCCCACAATAAGTTGGGTGAATTTTGGCCAATTCCTCCTGACAGAGGTGGTGTAACTGAGTCAGGTTTGTAGTCCTCCTTGATCGCACATGCTTTTTCAGTTCTGCCCACAATTGTCTATAGGACTGAGGTCAGGGCTTTGTGATGATCACTCCAATACCTTGACTTTGTTGTCCTTAAGCCATTTTGCCACAACTTTGGAAGTATGCTTGGGATCATTGTCCATTTGGAAGACCCATTTGCGACCAAGCTTTAACATCCTGACTGATGTCTTGAGATGTTGCTTCAATATATCCACATAATTTCTCTTCCTCATGATGCCATCTATTTTGTGAAGTGCACCAGTCCCTCCTGCAGCAAAGCATCCCCACAACATGATGCTGCCACCACCGTGCTTCATGGTTGGGATGGTATTCTTTGGCTTGCAAGCCTCCCCCTTACTCCTCCAAACATAATGATGGTCATTATGGCCAAACAGTTCTATTTTTGTTTCATCAGACCAGAGGACATTTCTCCAAAAATTACAATCTTTGTCCCCATGTGCTGTTGCAAACTGTGGTCTGACTTTTTTATGGGGGTTTTGGAGCAGTGGCTTCTTCCTTGCTGAGCAGCCTTTCAGGTTATGTCGATATAGGACTCATTTAACTGTGGATATAGATACTTTTGTACCTGTTTCCTCCAGCATCTTCACGAGGTCTCTAGGAGACAGAACGCGTCTCCTTCCTGAGCAGTATGACGGCTGTGTGGTCCCATGGTGTTTATACTTGGGTACTATTGTTTGTACAGATGAACGTGGTACCTTCAGGCATTTGGAAATTGCTCCAAAGGATGAACCAGACTTGTTGAGGTCTACAATAATTTTTTCTGAAGTCTTGGCTGATTTCTTTTGATTTTCCCATGATGTCAAGCAAAGAGACACTGAGTTTGAAGGTAGGCCTTGAAATACATCTACAGGTACACCTCCAATTGACTCAAATGATGTCAATTAGCCTATGAGAAGCTTCTAATGTCATGACATAATTTTCTGGAATTTTCCAAGCGGTTTAAAGGCACAGTCAACTTAGTGTAAACTTCTGACCCACTGGAATTGTGATACAGTGAATTATAAGTGAAATAATTTGTCTGTAAACATTTGTTGGAAAAATGAGTTGTATCATGCACAAAGTAGATGTCCTAACCGACTTGCCAAAACTATAGTTTGTTAACAAGAAATGTGTGGAGTGGTTGAAAACGAGTTTTAATGACTCCAACCTAAGTGTGTGTAAACTTCTGACTTCAACTGTATACAGTGCATTCAGAAAGTATACAGACCCATTGACTTTTTCCACATTTCGTGAGATTACCGTTTTATTCAAAAATGTATTAAATACATGTTTTTCCTTATCAATCCACACACAATACCCCATAATTACCAAGTTTAAAAATAGTTTTTTATTGTTTGCAAAAGTATTACAAATTAAAACAGAAATACCTTATTTACATAAGTATTCAGACCCTTTGCTATGAGACTCAACATTTAGCTCAGGTGCATCCTGTTTCCATAGATAAGCCTTGAGATGTGTATACAACTTGATTGGAGTCCACCTGTGGTAAATTCAATTGATTGGACATTGGGAAAGGCAGACACCTATCTATATAAGGTCCCGCAGTTGACAGTGCATGTCAGAGCAAAAACCAAGCCATGGGGCTGAAGGAATTGTCCGTAGAGCTCCGAGACAGGATTGTGTCGAGGCACAGATCTGGGGAAGGGTACCAAAACATTTCTGCAGCATTGAAGGTCTCCAACAAGACAGTAGCCTCCATCATTCTTTAATGGAAGCAGCATTCTTAAATGGAAGACTCTTCATAGAGCTGGCCGCCAGGCCAAACTGAGCAATCGGGAGAGAAGGGCCTTGGTCAGGGAGGTGACCAAGAACCCTATGGTCATTCTGACAGTGCTCCTCTGAGTTCCTCTGTGGAGATGGGAGAACCTTCCAGAAGGATAACCATCTCTGCAGCACTCCACCAATCAGGCCTTTATAGTAGAGTGGCCAGACGGAAGCCACTTCTCAGTAAAAGCCACATGACAGCCCGCTTGGAGCTTGCCAGAAGGCACATAAAGGACTCTCAGACCATGAGAAACAAGATTATCTGGTCTGATGAAACCAAGATTGAAATCTTTGGCCTGAATGCCAAGCGTCACGTCTGGAGGAAACCTGGCACTATCCCTACGGTAAAGCATGGTGGTGGTAGCATCATGCTGTGGGGATGTTTTTCTTTTCAGTGGCAGTGATTGGGGGACTAGTCAGGATCGAGGGAAAGATGAACAGAGCAAAGTCCAGAGAGATCCTTGATGAAAACCTGCTCCAGAGCACTCAGGACCTCAGACTGGGATGAAGGTTCACCTTCCAACTGGAGAATGAATCTAAGCACACAGCCAAGGCAACGCAGGAGTGGCTTCGGGACAAGTCTCTGAATGTCCTTGAGTGGCCCAGCCAGAGCCTGGATTTGAACCCAATCGAACATCTCTGGAGAGACCTGAAAATAGCTGTGCAGCGACACTCCCCATCCAACCTGACAGAGCTTGGGAAGATCTGCAAAGAAGAATGGGAGAAACTCCACAAATACAGTTGAGCCAAGCTTGTAGCGTCATCCCCAAGAAGACATGAGACTGTAATCGCTAGCTCTTAAATGTAATGGCAAATGTAGATTTCCGCCTAATAGACATCCCCAAAAGTAACTGCTATTCATGTGTAATTAAATGATTCTGACATGCAAACATTTGGTATATTTGGAAAGAGGACATCTGAGAGATTATGAGGAAATGATCAGAAGATAGATAGTAGTTACATAGTTCACAATACACAAGATCAAGCACACACAAAATAACCATATATATAATTATTTTTTTCATATAATTATATTTTATTTTTTTACTTTCATTAACAAATTATACATGAATTAGTGATGACTAGAGCTGGAAACACATCAGATGGATTCCACAACAAGTGAACAATATCAGAAAAAAATTGGGATTGATAGACCTAACAACTAGAAAAGGGCAGATGTTTTAGTAAGTGGTGTCAGGTGTGATCACTGAACATTTCAGGTAGCAATAGTTTGCATTACACATAAAAGGTTCTAGGCCCAGGTCAACTCCATATCCCTTATCTTATTAGCTACAAGACTGTCAAGGTGCCATAGTAGCCCATCCCCTTTGTAATGGATGCCTACAGCGCATAAGCAGGCAACATCACATTTTTGATGTGCAAAGATATAGTCACTCAGTGGACATTCGATGTTGCCATTATTAAGTCATACATCATCAGATAACGTTGGCAATAGGCTAGATTTGTTCCTACCAACCTAAGGATTAATTTTCTGTTTGGTGAAAACGTGTAAAATAAACATTTTGACTCTTGAGGATGGTGATCAATAAAGGTAGGTCACAGGCAGACAAATAAGATATCATATCCTCATGATCTGTGGAGTCCTGGCTTTCGGTGTGTATCAACGTAATCCGTGTTTATTTTGTTAATGCTTCACAGCACTAACCGAAATGTAGGTAGCAGCCATCTTGAAATTAGGTCATCGGCTCAGCCTGCCCTTATAAATTCTTATGCCTATATATGGTAGTAAGTCACACCATAGATTTGAAGGCAACGATCAATAGCCAAGATACTCAGCTTTCCGCAGACACCCTGCTTTTGCAGATAGAGGCTACTGTTCTCATAACAGACAGCGTTGAATAACAAAAATCAAATAGGGTCCCCAAATATGGGGACTTAACATTTAAGAGGTTTTAAGAAAGTACTGAGTAAATGGTCTGAATACTTATTTAAATGTGATATTTCAGTTTTTTAGTTTTTATACATTTGAAAATGTTTCTAAAAACCAGTTTTTGCTTTGTCGTTATGGGGTATTGTGTGTAGATTGATAAGAGGAAAAAACGATTTAATCCATTTTAGAAGGAAGCGTAACAATATTCGAGTGATAGGCTGTTTTCATCTTTAAAATAAAACAATAAGGTGACCCCGGAAAGCCAGATGGAGATGTGATCGGCTATGAAAAGCCAACTGAAAATTATTCATGATTATTATTTGACCATGCTTGTCACTTATGAACATTTTGAACATCTTGGCATAGTTCTGTTATAATCTCCACCCAGCACAGCCAGAAGAGGACTGGCCACCCCTCATAGCCTGGTTCCTCTCTAGGTTTCTTCCTAGGTTTTGGCCTTTCTAGGGAGTTTTTCCTAGCCACCGTGCTTCTACACCTGCATTGCTTGCTGTTTGGGGTTTTAGGCTGGTTATCTGTACAGCACTTCGAGATATTAGCTGATGTACGAAGGGCTATATAAAATAAACTTGATTTGATTTGATTTGATTTGTAAATTAGAAGCACCTTCAGTCCTTATATAACTGTAGCATAGGCTATGCTGCAGAAAATGTAAGCCTACCTGTCACAAGTAAAAAAAGATGCGCTGTCTGTTCCTACCCTGACCATTGATGACTGGTCATGCAGATCTCAGAGAGAAGGCCGTAGAGAAGCCAGATTTAAACATCACATATCATTTAACAGTTCAAGTTCACGTCATGCTGTTCATAGAAATCATTTATTATAATTTAGCGGTTTCCCGCAGTTAGGTAATGCAAAAAATGGAGTGGTTTTGGGCGGTAAATGTCAGTAATTCTTGGTAACTGCTATTCAACCCTAGCGTAACTCATAATAACCAACATGGTGATGGGTCATAACTCATTCATAGCTCATGTGTCCATAACTTCATTAAAGGCCAAATGTTCAGTTCAGAGTGTTAAATAGTCTCCATCGTTGATCCTGTATCATTAAATGATCCCAAGGACTTGATTTTATTTCTTCAAGTTAGCAGCACCTGAGATACTAAAAAGAGGGTCAATGGAGCTAACCTGATCTAAAGGGTCAATGGAGCTAACCTTGTCTAAAGGGTCAATGGAGCTAACCTTGTCTAAAGTCTCAATGGTACTAACCTTGTCTAAAGGGTCAATGGCGCTAACCTTGTCTAAAGGGTTAATAGTGCTAACCTTATCTAAAGGGTCAATGGTGCTAACCTTGTCTAAAGGGTCAATGGTGCTAACCTTGTCTAATGGGTTAATGGCGCTAACCTTGTCTAAAGTCTCAATGGTACTAACCTTGTCTAAAGGGTTAATGGTGCTAACCTTGTCTAAAGGGTTAATAGTGCTAACCTTATCTAAAGGGTCAATGGTGCTAACCTTGTCTAAAGGGTTAATAGTGCTAACCTTATCTAAAGGGTCAATGGAGCTAACCTTGTCTAAAGGTTCAATGGAGCTCACCTTGTCTAAAGCCTCAATGGAGCTCACCTTGTCTAAAGCCTCAATGGAGCTAACCTTGTCTAAAGCCTCAATGGTGCTAACCTTGTCTAAAGCCTCAATGGTGCAAACCTTGTCTAAAGGGTCAATGGTGCTAACCTTGTCTAAAGGGTCAATGGCGCTAACCTTGTCTAAAGCCTCAATGGAGCTAACCTTGTCTAAAGCCTCAATGGTGCTAACCTTGTCTAAAGGGTCAATGGCGCTAACCTTGTCTAAAGGTTCAATGGAGCTCACCTTGTCTAAAGCCTCAATGGAGCTAACCTTGTCTAAAGGGTTAATGGCGCTAACATTGTCTAAAGTCTCAATGGTACTAACCTTGTCTAAAGGTTCAATGGAGCTCACCTTGTCTAAAGGTTCAATGGAGCTCACCTTGTCTAAAGCCTCAATGGTGCTAACCTTGTCTAAAGTCTCAATGGAGCTAACATTGTCTGAAGACTCAATGGTACTAACCTTGTCTAAAGTCTCAATGATACTAACCTTGTCTAAAGGGTTAATGGTGCTAACCTTGTCTAAAGGGTTAATGGAGCTAACCTTGTCTAAAGGGTCAATGGCGCTAACCTTGTCAAAAAGGTAAATGGCGCTAACCTTGTCTAAAGTCTCAATGGAGCTAACCTTGTCTGAAGCCTCAATGGTGCTAACCTTGTCTAAAATCTCAATGGTACTAACCTTGTCTAAAGTCTCAATGGAGCTCACCTTGTCTAAAGGTTCAATGGAGCTCACCTTGTCTAAAGCCTCAATGGTGCTAACCTTGTCTAAAGTCTCAATGGAGCTAACATTGTCTGAAGACTCAATGGTACTAACCTTGTCTAAAGTCTCAATGATACTAACCTTGTCTAAAGGGTTAATGGTGCTAACCTTGTCTAAAGGTTTAATGGTGCTAACCTTATCTAAAAGGTTAATGGAGCTAACCTTCTCTAAAGGGTCAATGGCGCTAACCTTGTCTAAAGGGTCAATGGAGCTAACCTTGTCTAAAGGGTTAATAGTGCTAACCTTGTCTAAAGTCTCAAAGGTGCTAACCTTGTCTAAAGGGTTAATAGTGCTAACCTTGTCTAAAGTCTCAATGGTGCTAACATTGTCTAAATGGTTAATAGTGCTAACCTTGTCTAAAGTCTCAATGGAGCTAACCTTGTCTAAAGGGTTAATAGTGCTAACCTTGTCTAAAGTCTCAATGGTGCTAACCTTGTCTAAAGTCTCAATGATACTAACCTTGTCTAAAGGGTTAATGGTGCTAACCTTGTCTAAAATCTCAATGGTACTAACCTTGTCTAAAGTCTCAATGATACTAACCTTGTCTAAAGGGTTAATGGTGCTAACCTTGTCTAAAATCTCAATGGTACTAACCTTGTCTAAAGGGTTAATGGTGCTAACCTTGTCTAAAATCTCAATGGTACTAACCTTGTCTAAAGTCTCAATGATACTAACCTTGTCTAAAGGGTTAATGGTGCTAACCTTGTCTAAAGGGTTAATGGAGCTAACCTTGTCTAAAGGTTCAATGGCGCTAACCTTGTCAAAAAGGTAAATGGCGCTAACCTTGTCTAAAGTCTCAATGGAGCTAACCTTGTCTGAAGCCTCAATGGTGCTAACCTTGTCTAAAATCTCGATGGTACTAACCTTGTCTAAAGTCTCAATGGGACTAACCTTGTATAAAGGTTTAATGGTGCTAACCTTATCTAAAAGGTTAATGGAGCTAACCTTCTCTAAAGGGTCAATGGCGCTAACCTTGTCTAAAGGGTCAATGGAGCTAACCTTGTCTAAAGGGTTAATAGTGCTAACCTTGTCTAAAGTCTCAATGGTGATAACCTTGTCTAAAGGGTTAATAGTGCTAACCTTGTCTAAAGTCTCAATGGAGCTAACCTTGTCTAAAGGGTTAATAGTGCTAACCTTGTCTAAAGTCTCAATGGTGCTAACCTTGTCTAAAGTCTCAATGATACTAACCTTGTCTAAAGGGTTAATGGTGCTAACCTTGTCTAAAATCTCAATGGTACTAACCTTGTCTAAAGTCTCAATGATACCGTGCTTCTACACCGTGCTTCTACACCTGCATTACTAGCTGTTTGGGGTTTTAGGCTGGGTGTCTGTACAGCACTTCGAGATATTAGCTGATGTACGAAGGGCTATATAAAATAAAATTGATTGATTGATTGATTGATTGATTGATACTAACCTTGTCTAAAGGGTTAATGGTGCTAACCTTGTCTAAAATCTCAATGGTACTAACCTTGTCTAAAGGGTTAATGGTGCTAACCTTGTCTAAAATCTCAATGGTACTAACCTTGTCTAAAGTCTCAATGATACTAACCGTGTCTAAAGGGTTAATGGTGCTAACCTTGTCTAAAGGGTTAATGGAGCTAACCTTGTCTAAAGGGTCAATGGCACTAACCTTGTCAAAAAGGTAAATGGCGCTAACCTTGTCTAAAGTCTCAATGGAGCTAACCTTGTCTGAAGCCTCAATGGTGCTAACCTTGTCTAAAATCTCGATGGTACTAACCTTGTCTAAAGTCTCAATGGGACTAACCTTGTCTAAAGGGTTAATGGTGCTAACCTTATCTAAAATGTTAATGGAGCTAACCTTGTCTAAAGGGTTAATAGTGCTAACCTTGTCTAAAGTCTCAATGGTGCTAACCTTGTCTAAAGGGTTAATGGAGCTAACCTTGTCTAAAGTCTCAATGGTACTGACCTTGTCTAAAGGGTTAATGGTCCTAACCTTGTTTAAAGGGTTAATGGCGCTAACCTTGTCTAAAGTCTCAATGGCGCTAACCTTGTCTGAAGCCTCAATGGTGCTAACCTTGTCTAAAATCTCAATGGGACTAACCTTGTCTAAAGTCTCAATGGTACTAACCTTGTCTAAAGGGTCAATGGCGCTAACCTTGTTTAAAGGGTCAATGGCGCTAACCTTGTCTAAAGTCTCAATGGAGCTAACCTTGTCTAAAGCCTCAATGGAGCTAACCTTGTCTAAATGGTTAATGGCGCTAACCTTGTCTAAAGTCTCAATGGAGCTAACCTTGTCTAAAGCCTCAATGGTGCTAACCTTGTCTAAAGGGTCAATGGCGCTAACCTTGTCTAAAGGTTCAATGGAGCTCACCTTGTCTAAAGCCTCAATGGAGCTAACCTTGTCTAAAGGGTTAATGGCGCTAACATTGTCTAAAGTCTCAATGGTACTAACCTTGTCTAAAGGTTCAATGGAGCTCACCTTGTCTAAAGCCTCAATAGTGCTAACCTTGTCTGAAGCCTCAATGGTGCTAACCTTGTCTAAAATCTCAATGGTACTAACCTTGCCTAAAGTCTCAATGGTACTAACCTTGTCTAAAGTCTCAATGATACTAACCTTGTCTAAAGGGTTAATGGTGCTAACCTTATCTAAAGGGTTAATGGAGCTAACCTTGTCTAAAGGGTCAATGGCGCTAACCTTGTCAAAAAGGTAAATGGCGCTAACCTTGTCTAAAGTCTCAATGGAGCTAACCTTGTCTGAAGCCTCAATGGTGCTAACCTTGTCTAAAATCTCAATGGTACTAACCTTGTCTAAAGTCTCAATGGTACTAACCTTGTCTAAAGGGTTAATGGTGCTAACCTTGTCTAAAAGGTTAATGGAGCTAACCTTGTCTAAAGAGTCAATGGCGCTAACCTTGTCTAAAGGGTCAATGGAGCTAACCTTGTCTAAAGGTTCAATGGTACTGACCTTGTCTAAAGGGTCAATGGTACTGACCTTGTCTAAAGGGTCAATGGCGCAAAACTTGTCTAATGGGTTAATGGCGCTAACCTTGTCTAAAGGGTCAATGGAGCTAACCTTGTCTAATGGGTTAATGGCGCTAACCTTGTCTAAAGGGTCAATGGTGCTAACCTTGTCTAAAGCGTTAATGGTGCTAACCTTGTCTAAAGGGTCAATGGTACTAACCTTGTCTAAAGGGTCAATGGCGCAAACCTTGTCTAAAGGGTCAATGACGCAAAACTTGTCTAATGGGTTAATGGCGCTAACCTTGTCTAAAGGGTCAATGGAGCTAACCTTGTCTAATGGGTTAATGGCGCTAACCTTGTCTAAAGGGTCAATGGTGCTAACCTTGTCTAAAGCGTTAATGGTGCTAACCTTGTCTAAAGGGTCAATGGTACTAACCTTGTCTAAAGGGTCAATGGCGCAAACCTTGTCTAAAGGGTCAATGGAGCTAACCTTGTCTAATGGGTTAATGGCGCTAACCTTGTCTAAAGGGTCAATGGTGCTAACCTTGTCTAAAGCGTTAATGGTGCTAACCTTGTCTAAAAGGTTAATGGAGCTAACCTTGTCTAAAGGGTCAATGGCGCTAACCTTGTCTAAAGGGTCAATGGAGCTAACCTTGTCTAAAGGTTCAATGGTACTGACCTTGTCTAAAGGGTCAATGGTACTGACCTTGTCTAAAGGGTCAATGGCGCAAAACTTGTCTAATGGGTTAATGGCGCTAACCTTGTCTAAAGGGTCAATGGAGCTAACCTTGTCTAATGGGTCAATGGTGCTAACCTTGTCTAAAGCGTTAATGGTGCTAACCTTGTCTAAAGGGTCAATGGTACTAACCTTGTCTAAAGGGTCAATGGCGCAAACCTTGTCTAAAGGGTCAATGGAGCTAACCTTGTCTAATGGGTTAATGGCGCTAACCTTGTCTAAAGGGTCAATGGTGCTAACCTTGTCTAAAGCGTTAATGGTGCTAACCTTGTCTAAAAGGTTAATGGAGCTAACCTTGTCTAAAGGGTCAATGGCGCTAACCTTGTCTAAAGGGTCAATGGAGCTAACCTTGTCTAAAGGTTCAATGGTACTGACCTTGTCTAAAGGGTCAATGGTACTGACCTTGTCTAAAGGGTCAATGGCGCAAAACTTGTCTAATGGGTTAATGGCGCTAACCTTGTCTAAAGGGTCAATGGAGCTAACCTTGTCTAATGGGTTAATGGCGCTAACCTTGTCTAAAGGGTCAATGGTGCTAACCTTGTCTAAAGCGTTAATGGTGCTAACCTTGTCTAAAGGGTCAATGGTACTAACCTTGTCTAAAGGGTTAATGGCGCTAACCTTGTCTAAAGGGTCAATGGAGCTAACCTTGTCTAATGGGTTAATGGCGCTAACCTTGTCTAAAGGGTCAATGGTGCTAACCTTGTCTAAAGCGTTAATGGTGCTAACCTTGTCTAAAGGGTCAATGGTACTAACCTTGTCTAAAGGGTCAATGGCGCAAACCTTGTCTAAAGGGTCAATGACGCTAACCTTGTCTAAATTGTCGCTAGAGCTAACCTTGTCTAAAGGGTTAATGCCAAATGCCAAATGTCCTTGCATTTAGCTGGAATTGCCAGATATCCAGCATAAACTGTAAACTTTATGTAACTCAAACACAAAACATTACTGCTTCCACCAATCTGTTCACTGCAGGTTTCATCATGGTGTGTCATCCACAACAGGCTTTAGTGGTTCCTCTGTGGCACTATGTGTTAATTGGTCAAAGTCCACTGGGAATACTGGCACAGTTTAGATGTGGGCAAGGGTGTGAAATCTCCTGTGTGCACAGATGGCATGCATTTTGTCACCACAGCTTGTGTTGTGAGCATGGATGGGTGTACACGCATGCTCACACACACATACACACACACACACACACACCCACACCTTGACCCTTGGTAGAGTGCCACGGAAATTGTCACAGCGGACCGTTGGTTTAGTACAAGCCTGTCGTCTCCACATGTGAGTATTTGAGTGTGAAAGTATGTGTACTGTATGCATGATAAAGCACAGTCATGGTCAATCATATGTACACAACACACACAAGCACCCACGCAGGGGCACACACACGCACACGCACACACACACCAAACACACACAATCAAGTACACACATATAAATTGTCTGCAGGCACACACAATCTATGATGCAAAATAGAATATGCAAGAATGGGTAAGACACAAATACACACACACTCCCATGACCGCGGAAGTAGGGGTGATGTGGGTCCTACAGCAAATTAGGCTTTAAAAAATAATCCCCAAAATGATATTACTCCTGTCTGAACAGACATAAATAAAATCATTCAATATACTACACCAGAGAGCATAATTTAGCCACAGAGGATCAATAGCTAAACAAATTGCTGTGGATTAAGTTTAATCAGAAGCATTTACAGTTGGAAAGTCCACAATGTGGGCAGTATGTGCGCCAAAAATAGAACAGCTTGTTGCGTTGTGGCCATAGATGTAAACCATAGAAGGACTTTGGAACCTCTAACCCTGGCACTTTGACTGTTAAACTCATGGGTACACTAGCAATGGCTGCCAGACCTGACTTGAATGGGAACTACCGTCTATGGATTATATTTCTATGGTTGGTTGCGGCTGTCAGTTTGCCTTTGACAAATTTCTCAATACAATTGCAAGAAAAACGTAGGCCTACCGTTTGGAAAGCAAATGCCTACTGCTAAAAAAAGAAGACTTATCTGTCTGTAGAAAAAAAATAACACAACTTTTGTAAGATTCTGAGCGAACAGCACGGATTTTCAAAGTTTAGATATTGGCACAAGCACATCAGCCTTCACCGGTGAGTAGGCTATGCTGCATCTTCATCATTGGGTGAGTCAGTGTCACTGGAAAGTTTATTTTGTAGCGAACAATAGCCTATACTATATATATAGGCCAACTATATACCAGGGTTTCCGTTAGGAGAATTAGGCGCCGGACAAGTGACTGAGAAGATTTTAATTTATCGGACATTTGATAAATGTAATGGTCAAGTATACATTGGGTGCATAACCCATTAGAGTGTTCACCCACACAGCCAGCACCATCAATAAACAAGGGATATTCCTTGTGTTTTGATGTGTAGCATATGCAAAACTTTATATTCTATTGTTTTATTGGTTTTTACTTTCCTAAAACAATAATTTTTCTCTTCCCTGTTTAGTTGATTTGAGCAGAGGTGGGACCAAGTCACTATTATTTGAGTCACAAGCAAGTCTCAAGTCACAAGGTCCAAGTCTCCAGTCGAGTCTCAAAAAAATCCATACAGGCAATGAGTTGTTCAATTACAGATCTTCGTCTATGTATTGAGGCTACCAGACAGCCCTTTTCATTATTTTATCTACAACACATTTTTCATTATGTAATAATACATTTTTACAGAAAGTTCCAAATGCAAACTAAACCAAAATAACAGTAGGCCTATGCTAGTAATTGTTGCTTTATGCCCTGTTGCTGGTGAGCTCGCAAAATAAACGGTTCATATTCTTGATCAACAAAACATTTTGGTAGCTGCATATTCATTTATGGCAATCCTCTCTCGCTACAATTTGACGTTTGTGCAGCACCCGATCCTATATCTGTACAGCAAATCAGCAATCTATCCGCTAGCTCAGTGGTTTTCAAACTTTTTGACCTGCGACCTGAGCATGCACATGCACGGGTGCATGGGTGCGCACAATCGTTTCGCAAACGTAGCCTGTCATTACAGCCATAAACGGTGATGCATTTTCCAAACACAAGATACAGAAATAAACTGTGTTTACACCTGCATTTTGAGCTGAAAGTCATTCATGTTGGCAGTAAATATCAATTAGGGTTCACAGGAGGCTGCTGAAGGGAGAACAGCTCATAATAATGGCCGGAAAGGGGCGAATGGAATGGCAGTAAAACACATGGAAACCATATGTTTGATGTATTTGATAACATTCCACTTATTTCGCTCCAGCCTTTACCACGAGCAGGTCCTCCCCCTACCAGCTCTTTCTTGAGGTTAGGCAATAACTCCGAATGGTTAAGGTTTGGAATAGGCTTAAAACAAACATATTAAAAAACGACTTTCTATTACTGGATTCGAATGTACAACCTTTGGACTCAGAGGCAGATGCTTTCAGAGGCAGATGCTTTCAGAGGCAGATGCTTTCAGAGGCAGATGCTTTCAGAGGCAGATGCTTTCAGAGGCAGATGCTTTCAGAGGCAGATGCTTTCAGAGGCAGATGCTTTCAGAGGCAGATGCTTTCAGGGGCAGATGCTTTCAGAGGCAGATGCTTTCAGAGGCAGATGCTTTCAGAGGCAGATGCTTTCAGAGGCAGATGCTTTCAGAGGCAGATGCTTTCAGGGGCAGATGCTTTCAGAGGCAGATGCTTTCAGAGGCAGATGCTTTCAGAGACAGATGCTTTCAGAGGCAGATGCTTTCAGAGGCAGATGCTTTCAGGGGCAGATGCTTTCAGAGGCAGATGCTTTCAGAGGCAGATGCTTTCAGGGTCAGATGCTTTCAGAGGCAGATGCTTTCAGAGGCAGATGCTTTCAGAGGCAGATGCTTTCAGAGGCAGATGCTTACGTCTATCCGCCATCCCCATCCATAACGCCCTTGCAAAACTAAAACCAACTTGAAGGTAACAGCATTTACTGTTGCCCCTAGTGGCTAGTTTCCACGTAATCTCCCGATGTCCTCAGACGTGGATGGATGTCAAATACTGACTTGTATCATAGGTGACTTGACTGCCTTCCCAATTAAGGTGCAGCTTACCTCCTGTGCTAGGGATATCATGTCATACCATCACTTCTCTGGTGTCCAAAGCCAGCAGGATCATATTGCCTACCTGTAGGCAGTGGAGGTTTCAGGATCAGATGGAAAGTATGATCTGTCTGTAGCCTTTTTCTTCCTCACAAATATATTCATCCCATTAGTATCGAAGGTAGTGCATTGAAGGTAGTGCAATGTAACAGTTATCTTTAGACATATAGGCAATACCACCACTGAGGTATGTAATTAAAAACCACCCAAACTAGGCCTATCTGAAATATGAAAATGATCAATGAAATCACCAGGTAGCCTATTGTTGTGGAAAAGGTGCGTCTGTAGTAGATTGCTAAATTGTACTTTATATGGACAACATTAACTTTGGTAAAACTACTCTGTTTTGCCAGGCAAAACTGGAGAAAATTAAACAAGAGGTTTCTGATCGCTAATCTGGATATGTGCTGATGACTGGTCATTGGTCAACAGTTAAGACATGCAACTTTTTGGTTATGAAGCACAGATTAGATGTTTTTTAAACAAGAATTTAATGCAATGCGGTAGGCCTATGTTAGTAACCAGATCAAATAAGCAAAGGTATACATATAAAATACAAATGGTAGGCTATATTTAGCCTATTCAAATATATATGAAAATATTTTTCCCAGTCAGTTTCACAGACACAACCCCCCAAAACCTTTTCACGGCACTAGCTCACTAGACCTGTGTTGATTGACAGTTTGCTGGTCCAATCCGAGGGCCAAGTGTGCGTTTCACGAACAGATCAGTTTTTTTGACTCTCTGCCACAAAAGGAGTGACAAAATGTTACAAAACCTGGCCAGATGATTTAGTCTCAAAACAAAGTCGAGTCCCGAGTCTTGAGGTTCCAGGTCCAAATCAAGTCTCAAGTTATTATATTATATTTCAATTCGAGTCTCAAGTCATCAATATTGTGACTGGAGTCAGACTCGAGTCCAAGTCATGTGACTCGAGTACACACCTCTGGATTTGAGCACTAAATGCATCAGGGCATTGCATGCATAGGCTTATAGGCTTAGGCGTCCACAGTACAATATTAATATTTAAAATCTAAATCTAAAGGAAGAGAAGCTTAGGCCTCGCCCCAGAGAGAGAGAGATATGCCGGCAGCATGCTACGACACCAACATACACTTCTTTATCTTTGTCAGATAGGCTACTGCTTCTGTAACAGTGCATTCGTAAAGTTTTCAGACCCCTTCCCTTTTTCCACATTTAGTTACGTTACAGCCTTATTCTAAAATTGATTAAATAAATGTTTTTCCTACCCCATAATGACAAAGCCAAAACATATATTTTTTACAAAAAAAAAATATATATATACAGTATATATATTTTAAATAAATATTCAGGCCCTTTGCTATTAGACTCAAAATTGAACTCAGGTGCATCCTGTTTCCATTGATCATCTTGAGATGTTTCTGGAACTTGATTGGAGTCCACCTGTGGTAAATTCAATTGATTGGACATGATTTGGAAAGGCACACACCTGTCTATATAAGGTCCCACGGTTGACAGTGCATGTCAGAGCAAAAACCAAGCCATGAGGTGGAAGGAATTGTCCGTAGAGCTCAGAGACAGGATTGTGTTGAAGCACAGATATGGGGAAGGTTACCAAATAGTTTCTGCAGCTTTAAAGGTCCCCAAGAACACAGTGGCCTCCATCATTCTTAAATGGAAGAGGTTTGGAAGCACAAAGACTCTTCATAGAGCTGGATGCCAAACTGAGCAATCGGAGGAGAAGGACCTTGGTCAGGGAGGTGACCAAGAACCTGAGGGTAATTCTGACAGAGCTCCAGAGTTTCTCTGTGGAGATGGGAGAACCTTCCAGAAGGACAACCATCTTTACAGCACTCCACCAATCAGGCCTTTATGGTAGAAGGCATATGACAGCCCTCTTGGAGTTTGCAAAAAGGCATCTAAAGTACTCTCAGACCATGAGAAACAAGATTGTTCTCTTTGGCCTGAATGCCAAGCGTCACGTCTGGAGGACACCTGGCACCATCCCTACGGTGAAGCATGGTGGTGGCAGTATCATGCAGTGGGGATGTTTTTCAGTGGCAGGGACTGGGAGACTAGTCAGGATTGAGGGAAAGATGAACAGAGCAAAGTACAGAGAGATCCTTGATGAAACCCTGTTCCAGAGCGCACAGGACCTCAGACTGGGCGAAGGTTCACCTTCCAACAGTACAACAACCCTAAGCACACAGCCAATACAACACAAGAGTGGTCACAGGACAAGTCTCTGAATGTCATTGAGTGGCCCAGCCAGAGCCTGGACTTGAACCCAATCGAACATCTCTGGAGAGACCTAAAAATAGCTGTGAAGGGACGCTCCCCATCCAACCTGACAGAGCTTGAGAAGATCTGAAGAGTGTAATGGGAGAAACTCCCCAAATACAGGTGTGCCAAGCTTGTAGCGTCATACCCAAGAAGACTTGAGGCTGTAATCGCTGCCAAAGATGCTTCAACAAAGTACTGAGTAAAGGGTCTGAATACTTATGTAAATGTGATATTTGTTTATTTTATGCTGAATAAGTTTGCATACATTTCTAAAAATCTGTTTTTGCTTAGTCATTATGGGGTATTTTGTGTAGATGGATGTGAAATGTGAAAAATGTCAAAGGGTCTGAATACTTTCTGAAGGCATTGTATACAGTCATTGGGTTTAAACTATACTTATTTATATAAGTAACAGGAAATGGAATATAACCTAAAACGTTTTACTTTAGTGTGGGTGTGTCCTATTAGTGACAATCAAGCTGTTATTTAGTCTGAAACTATTCTCTCTGTGGATGTGTCTGAGAAAATGTTAATTGGGAGGCAGACATTTTGTTTGGTTTGGGTAGCAGATGTTTGAAGTGCTGACAAGGACACATTCTTGATGAAATCAGTGCAGAGAGAATACCAACAGGGACGCTTGAGTTCTCCTTACTTCCCCTTTTTATGGCACCGTAATTAAAATGAATTGATTTTTATGGGTGTTTTTCTCCCAGTACTCTAGTGTTACGGCTCTATTAATTTATCATAGACTGTTATTCCAATCCATGCTGTGGTTGTAATAGTTTAGCTCTCGAAGATCCCCACCGAGTACAAATGGAGACATAGAGCTGAAGCCTTTATTATTTCTGCTTTCGTTCTGCTGCTCTAAAATTGATGAAATTCAATAGGAAAGGAAAGTAGCCTTGACAACGGAACTAAACAGTGAAATTGGTTCTCAGCCTGTGTGTGTCATCCTTTATTAACAGTGAAAGGAGTCGTAGTAATTGGTAGAGAGCTGCTGATGGAGCAGCTTTAAGACTGTAGGAATCAAATGACTGTTTTGGTTCTCTTTACGGCATTAGGATCATTAACCTTTTATAGAACTTAAAGAAATGACTGAGTAAATTTGAAGACTACAAAGCAGGGGAGAGTATGCTGTCAACTCGGCCTGTCAGATTGAAATGAAAATAAAAGGAGAGGAAATAAAAGGAGAGGAGACCCGGGACCCGGGACCCGGGCCTGAACCGGGAGTTGTCTTTCTAGCAGCAGACCTCCCTAAACAGTAACCCCTGAGAAGGCTCCAATACCCTTCTTATTTTTAGGACTGTGTAGACAACAGCCCCTGACAAGCCCCTGCAGCCGTATGTCCCTCAGTATGTTCAGCACCATGGACAACAGCCCCTGGAGCTGTATGTCCCTCAGTATGTTCAGCACCATGGACAACAGCCCCTGGAGCTGTATGTCCCTCAGTATGTTCAGCACCATGGACAACAGCCCCTGACAAGCCACCGGAGCCGTATGTCCCTCAGTATGTTCAGCACCATGGCCAACAGCCCCTGACAAGCCACTGGAGCTGTATGTCCCTCAGTATGTGCAGCACCATGGACAACAGCCCCTGACAAGCCACTGGAGCTGTATGTCCCTTAGTATGTTCAGCACCATGCCCAACAGCCCCTGACAACCCACTATAGTTGTATGTCCCTTAGAACTAGAAGCTACAGTAGGTACTAGCTAGTGTGTACTAGTTTATATGTACTAGCTAGCTGCACAAGCAACAGTAGTTAACATAATGTGCGTAGCACACTGACACACTGGAACAAAGCTATTGACTCATGCGATACACGAGACCCACAAACGTCTACAGGTTGCGCGCATATACCATTTGAGAAGCAGAAATAACATCTGAGACTCACGCCCATGCGCTTCGAGGTTCGCAGAAGACCCGGTGTCAGCGCGCATAATCTTCAGTTGGATGCGTCTCTCCGTATGGCCCTCAGTATGTTCAGCACCATGGACAGCTCTCCAAAATAAATCCTAAAAGCTGCTTCTCACTCTAATGTATAATTTATAGCTGCAGAATGATATATTTGTCCCTGCATGCACACACACACATGCACATGCACGCACGCACACACACACGCACACCACTTCTTTATAGATTGCAGTAAATGTCACCACTAAGTGTCTTAGCACTCAGGGGATTATGAAACTTGCTAAACATGGGCATACAGGCCAGGGTCCTTCTCTCTCCACTACTTCCTATCAACTCTACTTACATTTACATTTACATTTAAGTCATTTAGCAGACGCTCTTATCCAGAGCGACTTACAAATTGGTGCATTCACCTTATGATATCCAGTGGAACAACCACTTTACAATAGTGCATCTAACTCTTTTAAGGGGGAGGGGGGGGTTAGGAGGATTCTTCCTCTCTCCTCTCCTCTCTTTCCTTTCCTCTCCTCTCCTTCCCCTCTCCTCTCCCCTCTTTCTCCTCTCCTCTCTTTCTCCTCTCTTTCTCCTCTCCTCTCCTTCCTCTCTCCTCTACTCTCCTCTCATCTCTCCTCTACTTTCCTTCTCCTCTCCTCTCCTCACCTCTCTCCTTTACTTCTCCCCTCCTTCCTCTCTCCTCTCTCCTTTACTACTCCTCTCTCCTCTCTTTCCTCTCTCCTTTACTTCTCCTCTCCTTCCTCTCTCCTTTACTTCTCCTCTCCTTCCTCTCGCCACTCCTCTCTCCTTTACTTCTTCTCTCCTTCCTCTCTACTCTCCTCTTTACGTCTCATCTCTCCTCTCCGCTCCTTCCTCTCTCCTCTCCTTCCTCTCCTCTACTTCTCTTCTCCTCTACCTCCCCTCTCCGCTTCTTCTCTCCGTCCCCTCTCCTCCTCTCCTCTCCTGCTTCTCTCCTCCTTCTCTTCTCTTCTCTTCTCTTCTCTTCTCTTCTCTTCTTTCGCTCTCCTCTCTTTCCTCTCTCCTCTGCTTTGTATGATTGCGCTCCTGGTAAAGTCACAACAAATATCTGATGCGTCTCATTTGCGGTAGGCTTTAAACTGTTGAAAAATAACTAGCAAGCGGCATAGCTAGAGGAATCTGGCATACCCAGACAATATGATACAGGAATAGATACAGAACACAAACATAACATATAATTATAAAATGAAATGCAACTGTCAGAGTGCTAGGGGGTATGTTGTGTGTGAGAGAGATGGGGGTAGAGAATGTTGGGGGGTAGATGGAGGGGTGTGGTGCGTCTCAGTGTGTCTGCCAATCACATTCTAAAACATGGTAATGCATTCCATTCTTGATTGACAGCACATTGTAACACATACTCAGAGGCCTCGTTCAGAACATGTACTATATATATCTTTCTCCCTCTCGCCATTTTTCCCCATCTCTATATGTGTCCTTGTGGAGATCAAGGCTGCATGTATCGGCCATACACTCTCACTGAAAATAGAAGCAAATATTTATTTATTAATTGATTGAAACATCAGAGGACCAAGAGAGAGAGAAAGAGAGATAGAGAGTGAGAGAGAGAGAGGAAGAATTGCCTGAAGGATGGGGAGGGAGAAAGAGGGGACAGGAAGAGGGAGGGGAGTGACAGTGCAAGGGTTAAACAGGGAGAGAAGAGAGAGGTTTGGAGGCATAAGACAAAAGGAGAGGGGGATAGAGGAGAGAAATGGAACAAGATTGGGAGAGTGAGAAGAGTTTGATACAATCAGAGAGGGAAAGATAGAGGTAGATCTTTTTTTATTTTTTTTATTTCACCTTTATTTAACCAGGTAGGCTAGTTGAGAACAAGTTCTCATTTGCAACTGTGACCTGGCCAAGATAAAGCATAGCAATTCGACACATAAAACAACACAGAGTTACACATGGAATAAACAAAACATACAGTCAATAATACAGAATAAAAATAAGTCTATATACAATGTGAGCAAATGAGGTGAGATAAGGGAGGTAAAGGCAAAAAAACTACATGGTGGCGAAGTAAATACAATATAGCAAGTAAAACACTGGAATGGTAGATTTGCAGTGGAAGAATGTGCAAAGTAGAAATATAAATAATGGGGTGCAAAGGAGCAAAATAAATAAATAAATAAATACAGTAGGGGAAGAGGTAGACGTTTGGGCTAAATTATAGATAGTCTATGTACAGGTACAGTAATCTGTGAGCTGCTCTGACAGCTGGTGCTTAAAGCTAGTGAGGGAGATAAGTGTTTCCAGCTTCAGAGATTTTTGCAGTTCGTTCCAGTCATTGGCAGCAGAGAACTGGAAGGAAAGACGACCAAAGGAGGAATTGGCTTTGGGGGTGACCAGAGAGATATACCTGCTGGAGCTCGTGCTACAAGTGGGTGCTGCTATGGTGACCAGTGAGCTGAGATAAGGCGGGGCTTTACCTAGCAGAGACTTGTAGATAACCTGTAGCCAGTGGGTTTGGCGACGAGTATGAAGCGAGGGCCAACCAACGAGAGCGTACAGGTCGCAATGGTGGGTAGTGTATGGGGCTTTGGTGACAAAACGGATGGCACTGTGATAGACTGCATCCAATTTATTGAGTAGGGTATTGGAGGCTATTTTGTAAATGACATCGCCGAAGTGGAGGATCGGTAGGATGGTCAGTGTTACGAGGGTATGTTTGGCAGCATGAGTGAAGGAGGCTTTGTTGCGAAATAGAAGGCCATATAGGAATCCAATTTAATTTTGGATTGGAGATGCTTAATGTGAGATGGGAGAGTTTGGTAGAGTTTACAGTCTAACCAGACACCAATTTGTAGTTGTCCACGTATGCTAAGTCAAAGCCGTCCAGAGTAGTGATGCTGGACAGGCGAGCAGGTGCGGGCAGTGATCGAATGAATAGCATGCATTTAGTTTTACTTGCGTTTAAGAGCAGTTGGAGGCCACTAGGTAGATAGGTGGATATAGGTGGATATGGAGAAGTCATATCTATTTTAAAGGCAATGTTGCAAGAACATTTGCCAATATAAACAGAATATTTAAAAAAGTGTTTATTTTTCCCCCAGGGCTGCTAAAGAAAAAAATGGAGTCTAGAAATCCAGGGCTTAAAAACAAAGGAGTCATTGTACGCTGATGGTTCATATTTACTTTAAAGTCCACAATTTGGATCCCTCGACAGCCTCATAAATGATCCAGATAATTTTCCTAACCTCTCTGGATTACAACCAAATTGTGATAAATGTAATATATTACGTATTAGATCACAAAAAAATACAACTTTCATATTACCTGGTAGTTTACACATAAAATGGTCTGACGGTGAAGTGGACATACTCTGTATTTATATCCTGAAAGAAAGAAATACAATACATTTTAATAGAAAGTTCCAAAAACCTGGAATCCAGCCTCACCAACGTGTCATAGGAAACACTGTACAACTGGCGACCAAAGTCAGCGTGCATATTTCTATCAGCTCTGTTGGGTTTCCTCTAGTTACCACAGCCACAAAGTCAAAATTGTCCAAATTGTAAATATTAATGAAAACAAACTTGCTTTTTGGTCTTAATTTAAGGTTAGGTATAAAGTCAGTGTGGTTAGGTTAGGCTTAGGTTTAAAATCAGATTTTAAGAAGAGAAATTGTGAAAATAGGCAGGATGTATGACTGTCAGCACAAACATTTATTTTATTTTACCTTTATTTAACTAGGCAAGTCAGTTAAGAACAAATTCTTATTTACAATGACTGTTTATTGATGCACTGTTTACTGAAAAGGTTGGCAAGAAAAATGCCCCTCTTGATTTCACTGCAAATAGGCTGTTGTTTTTGTACAATTGGGCTGAATAGGCTTGTGCACATTTACGTAAGTGTTTCATTAGTTAGCTAAGTTACTGACTGACTAGGCTAATTCTTATTCATGTTTTTGGTGTTGTTGCATTTCAGATGAAGAGGGAGTTAGATCACTAGAAAGCAGCATGCCTGTTTATATCACAATGATTGATTACATTGACAAAAGGGAGCTGGTCGTAGATCACTAGTCCTACTCTGAAGAAGCTTTGTGAATACGGGCCCGGGAAGAAAACTGTTGCCCAATACCTTGCACAGCAGTCTTCACCACAGGACCCTCGAGGTATTACAGTCAATGCTTATGAACTGAATATTCTATGTGAATTTCCATGAACAAAAGTGTTGAATAGTTCAGCAACATGTGCAGTGAACATGGCCCAGGCCACTGCCTGCTGTGACATGGGCTTGGATGGTGACACACATCTTCTTCAAGCTTCCTGACTGAATACTGGGGTCTTCAGTGGTTCCGGAAGCACTGTAGTTCTGTCCTTGAGCTGTTCTTGTCTTTTAATGTTCTGTATTATGTCATGTTTCATGTGTTCCCCAGGAAGAGTAGCTGCTGCTTTTGCAACAGCTAATGGGGATCCTAATAAAATACGAAGGGCCTTACCTGAGAGTACAGCAACAGTCTCTCTGTCGCAGTCATTCTGTCAACATGTATTGTATGTAACCACTCAAATTCATATAAAGCTGCTACGGACGCAAGCACCAACTTATATTCACTTTGTGCCATTCTTTAGTCATGTGGGATATATATTTTAGTTGAGACACCTGTATGATATACCTTAATAAAAAATAATTCACTCTGAACATGAGACTTGCATTTTCTTTAGACCTTTTGAATCATACGCTCTAAGTGTATTTGTCTTGATGTTTAAGTTATCTCGGAAGTTAGTAAAAAATGTAACACCAACATGACAAATGCTATGAAAAAGCTATTGTTTAGTAATCTTACGATAAAAAATGGAGTTGTTAATATCAAACTTTATTGCATTTGGTCATCCCCAAAATGTGATCATGGAAAGTCTGCGGACAGCTGACAACAGGATGGCAGGTGTTTTGATGTGCTGCTCTAGAGTTGCATAGCCCAACAGACTCACCTAGAGGTGAGTTTGCATCACAGTGCTTGAGGCATCACTACAGACCTGGGTTCGATCCCAGGCTGTGTTGCAGCAAGCCGTGACAAGGAGACAAATGAGGCGGTGCACAATTGGTCCAGCGTCATCCGGGATAGGGGAGGGTTTGTTCAGCCAGGATGTCCTTATCCCATCGTGCTCTAGCGACTCCTTGTGGGGGGCAGGGTGCATGCACGCTGACTCTGGTCGCCAGTGTTTCCTCCGACACGTTGGTGAGGCTGGCTTCCGGGTAAGCAATCAGTGTGTCAAGAAGCAATGCAGCATGGCAGGATCGTGTTTCAGAGGACTCATGGCTCTTGACCTTTGCCTCTCTATACGGGAGTTGCAGCGATGGGACAAGACTGTAACTACCGATTGGATGTCACACAAAAAAATGGTTATGATATACAGTATAGTATGTATAAGCTGGAAGTAGAAGCCTAAGAGTTGTTGTCCATTAGTTTACTCCAATGGAGGGATGGTAGGGTTAGGGGAAAATAATAAAGGAAAATCCATGTGAATGTATAGCTAAGCTATTATTTATATTATGGCACTATGTATCATTTCACTAACAATTTCTACTGTGACTTATTCTATCAATGACAAGATGTTCCTTATTTGACTGTAGTTAGCTGCAGATGCAGCCTGTGATTAAGGCTGCGTCAGGCTAAGCCAAACTGCGTCCAATAGGGTGATTAGGCTAGCTAGCTAAATGATAACACTATTAATTCTAGAAGTATTGACTCTATTGCTTAAATCAGAAAGTAGGCTTCGCCTCTGAGTTACATCTGCAAGCATTAACTCGCTAGCTACTGTCGTGGAAATATTATAGTCAATAATATTTCACAAATACCGGAGCCTGTGAGTTTAAAAATATAGTTTTACTACGACATAATACGAAGCTGAGCTGGTTCATGAAAACAACTAACTTTCCAGTCTTGGCAAACACTTCTTATACATTTTCCTCCTTATGTCACACAGTAACTCCTCTTAATGACTCTACCCCTCTGCCAATTAGCCACCGTTATCTTTTTGCCTTACACTAATTTTAGTTTGGTTTCATATTAGGGCATGGAAACTTTAGAGCCACACCAATAGTTAAAAAATACAGACTTATTCTCGCCTAAGACAGGTGCATGCACTCGTCTTGCGGACTATCCTGAAATGTATAATGGCCACACATGTTCTGGAAAAATCCCAATACTACGTGAGCTAACTAGCCAACATACATTGTTTTTGACATGCCACGACCCTGCTTACTTGACAGACATTCAACAGATATTTAGCTACTGTAGCTAGTTACATAATAATGGTTTATGATAATTGCAATTAGTTCATTATATAGCTAGCTTACTAAACTCAGCAAAAAATAAACGTCCTCTCACCGTGAACTGCGTTTATTTTCAGCAAAATTAACATGTGTAAATATTTGTATGAACATAACAAGATTCAACAACTGAGACATAAACTGAACAAGTTCCACAGACATGTGACTAACATAAATGGAATAATGTGTCCCCGAACAAAGGGGGGTTCAAAATCAAAGGAACAGTCAGTATCTGGTGTGGCCACCAGCTGCATTAAGTACTGCAGTGCATCTCCTCCTCATGGACTGCACCAGATTTGCCAGTTCTTGCTATGAGATGTTACCCCACTCTTCCACCATTTCTGGGGGGAATGGCCCTAGCCCTCACCCTCCAATCCAACAGGTCCCAGATGTGCTCAATGGGATTTAGATCCGGGCTCTTCGCTGGCCATGGCAGAACACTGACATTCTGTCCTGCAGGAAATCATGCACAGAACGAGCAGTATGGCTGGTGGCATTGTCATGCTGGAGGGTCATGTCAGGATGAGCCTGCAGAAAGGGTACCACATGAGGGAGGAGGATGTCTTCCCTGTAACACACAGCGTTGAGATTGCTTGCAATGACAACAAGCTCAGTCCGATGATGCTGTGACACACCGCCCCAGACCATGACGGACCCTCCACCTCCAAATCGATCCCGCTCCAGAGTACAAGCCTCGGTGTAACGCTCATTTCGTAGACGATAAACACGAATCCAACCATCACCCTTGGTGAGACAAAACTGCGACTCGTCAGTGAAGAGCACTTTTTTCCGGTCCTGTCTGGTCCAGCGACGGTGGGTTTGTGCCCATAGGCGACGTTGTTGCCGGTGATGTCTGGTGAGGACCTGCCTTACAACAGGCCTACAAGCCCTCAGTCCAGCCTCTCTCAGCCAACTGCGGACAGTCTGAGCACTGATGGAGGGATTGTACGTTCCTGGTGTAACTCGGGCAAGTGTTGATGCCATCCTGTACCTGTCCCGCAGGTGTGATGTTCAGATGTACCGATCCTGTGCAGGTGTTGTTACACGTGGTCTGCCACTGCGAGGACGATCAGCTGTCCGTCCTGTCTGCCTGTAGCGCTGTCTTAGGCATCTCACAGTACGGACATTGTAATTTATTTCCCTGGCCACATCTGCAGTCCTCATGCCTCCTTGCAGCATGACTAAGGCACGTTCACGCAGATGAGCAGGGACCCTGGTCATCTTTCTTTTGGTGTTTTTCAGAGTCAGTAGAAAGGCCTCTTTAGTGTCCTAAGTTTTCATAACTGTAACCTTAATTGCCTACCGTCTGTAAGCTGAAAAGGGGGCGTTTCTTTTTTTGCTGAGTTTAGCAAACAAAGTGTAAAACACAGCTAGCTAGCTAGCTAACCTACTAGACTATTAACAAAGACATCGTTTTCTGACCAACTAGACAATCTGACTCATTTTTGCCTACTCCCTTCTATAGGTCTTCTTCTAGGTTCAAACTGATATGACTGTCGTACAATTGAGAAATAGGGGTAGGGTTGTAGTGAATTGAAGGCCGATGAATTTAATAAGAAATCTTAGCCAAATACATTTAAACTCAGTTTTTCAACTGTAAAAAAAATCCCTGTCTTAGGTCAGTTAGGATTACCACTTTATTTTAAGAATGTGAAATGTCAGAATAATAGTAGAGAGAATGATTTATTTCAGCTTTTATTTCTTTCATCTGATTCAAAGTGGGCCAGAAGTTTACATACACTCAATTAGTATTTGGTAGCATTGCCTTTAAATTGTTGAACTTGGGTCAAATGCTTCGGTAGCCTTCCACAAGCTTCCCACAATAAGAGCTGGTGTAACTGAGTCAGGTTTGCAGGCCTCCTTGCTTTCAGTTCTGCCCACAAATTTTCTATAGGACTGAGGTCAGGGCTTTGTGATGGCAAATCCAATACCTTGACTTTGTTGTCCTTAAGCCATTTTGCCACAACTTTGGAAGTATGCTTGGGGTCATTGTCCATTTGGAAGACCCATTTGCGACCAAGCTTTAACTTCCTGACTGATGTCTTGAGATGTTGCTTCAATATATCCACATAATTTCTCTTCCTCATGATGCCATCTATTTTGTGAAGTGCACCAGTCCCTCCTGCAGCAAGGCACCCCCACAACATGATGCTGCCACCCCCATTCTTCACGGTTGGGATGGTGTTCTGCGGCTTGCAAGCGTCCCCCTTTCTCCTCCAAACATAATGATGGTCATTATTGCCAAACAGTTCTATTTTTGTTTCATCAGACCAGAGGACATTTCTCCAAAAAGTACAATCTTTGTCCCCATGTGCAGTTGCAAACCGTAGTCTGGCTTTTTTGTGTCGGTTTTGAAGCAATGGCTTCTTCCTTGCTGAGGGGCCTTCCAGGTGATGTTGATATTGGACTCGTTTTACTGTGGATATAGAAACCTTTGTACCTGTTTCCTCCAGCATCTTCACGAGGTCCTTTGCTGTTGTTCTGGGATTGATTTGCACTTTTCGCACCAAAGTACGTTCATCTCTTGGAGACAGAAAGCGTCTCCTTCCTGAGCGGTTTGACGGCTGCGTGGTCCCATGGTGTTTATACTTGCGTACTATTGTTTGTACAGATGAACGTGGTACCTTCAGGCATTTGGAAATTGCTCCCAAGGATGAACCAGACTTGTGGAGGTCTACAATTTTTTTTCTGAGATCTTGACTGATTTCTTTTGATATTCCCATGATGTCAAGCAAAGCAGCACTGAGTTTGAAGGTTTGCTTTGAAATACATCCACAGGTACACCTACAATTGACTCAAATGATGTCAATTAGCCTATCAGAAGCTTCTAAAGCCATGACATAATTTTCTGGAATTTTCCAAGCTGTTTAAAGGCACATTTAACTTAGTGTATGTAAACTTCTGACCCACTGGAATTGTGATACAGTGAATTATAAGTGAAATAATCTGTCTGTAAACAATTGTTGGGAAAATCCTTGTGTCATGCACAAAGGAGATGTCCTAACCGACTTGCCAAAACTATAGTTTGTTAACAAGAAATTTGTGGAGTGGTTGAAAAACGAGTTTTAATGACTCCAACCTAAGTGTATGTAAACTTCAGACTTCAACTGTATATATATATATATATAGCCTAGAAAAATAGCATAGCACCATAAATGAACCATGCTAATAAATGGCTAATCGCTAAGTCATGCTAAAATGCTCATGCATTCCAATGCAAAATGCTAACACTAACGGGAGCGCAAGCTAGCTATCAAGCTCAACACACGGTAATTGTACACAATAAACCACCAAACTTAGCTCCACATTATATGACACAGATCTCAAGGCACTTACGTTGAGATGCACGAACAATTGAACATCAGACATACAGGGATTCAGTCCAGAGGAGGGAAAGATCGGCAGGAGGGAAAACTGTGGAAGTGCTCATCATGATGGGGAAAGCAGGTTTCTGACCACACAGCGTGCTGGAGTCATAAACTAACTGAAACTGAAGTCCCGGGAATCAAGGCCACTGACAGGCTGAAGGAGATGTGGTGATAAGTATTTGGCGTGACCTTGACCAAAATATACACTAACAAAAGTGTGGGTCCTCTGAATGTGGGGGTCCTGCCCGACTAGAACTAACTAGAAGGGATGGCTAGAATCGGCTGACTGAAGCTGTCTGTTTTAACACTGGTGCTTCATTGTCAAAAGAAACCCACTTGCACACTTCCATCTGGTGCAGCCAGGCAGTCCAAAAGTGTTCGCCTGAATCTACGTCAAGCCTGGATAACATTCTATTTCATATTTTTATGGTGCGGGTGGAGCCCAGAAGTATATAATTGATTACATCTCCAATTTACAATGTCGGATTGAAAAAATAAGTGACATATCAGATTCTTAAATATATGCACTATTCATTATTGTTTGGGTGGTTTTAAAGTGAAACATGGGCTTTAAACCAAAGCCAAGCATTGAGATTCTTTAATCTGCAGGAAGAGAACATCCGATTCTACTTGACCCAGGAGACTCCACAGATGGTACTGAGAAAACATGAACACAGCCAATCCCCATCAGTCTCTCTGAAAGTTTGATCACATAGAAAGAATCACTATAATTTATTGATGCAACAATAATAATAATAATTTGAAAGGGAAATGGCTTTTGAAGTTTTCTGGAATGGTTGGGATCCCACTGTGAGATAAAAACAATAAAAATAAATTATGTCTATTTTTAATGGGTTACATTGTGCTTTGTGATGTTTGATGTTTAATGTTAGACCTTTATTATAACACAATTATGACACATACCGGTAAGGATGTGCGGGAGATTAGTATTATAAAAGACTTGTGTTTTCCTACTGTGTATTTAATGTGACAGACAAGCAAGCAGCTAGTGCATATGAAGAGTAATAATCCTCTATTCTGCATCACTTATCCACATACAGGGTGTCACGTTCTTTCAAAATCGAACCCAGAAGCAGACCAGGACAAGGAGCGTAGGAAGAAGGTGAGTATTTATTTACAAGTGAATGTGAATGGGTAGATATATCCAGGTGGCGCAGCGGGCAGCGGTGGTGAGTTGATGGGAGTAAATAGGTGAATCCAATGGGGTAGCGGAATCCTCCGACGACCAGGCGGGAATGGGGTAAATGATCCGGGTGAGTAACTGAAGATAAAAACAAACGGAGGTAAGTTTAAGACAAGCAATACGTAAAAAACAACAAAACAAATACTATCCAACTTGAGGCTGATACTATGGCACAACATACTGTTCATGGCTAACGATCCGGCAGGGAATGGATGTCAGGTCCGGGCTTATGAAGAGAAGAGATGATGATCAGGACCAGGTGTGCAGATAGCTGATGGGATACAGGTGCGGGTAATCAGAACTCCCAACTGGCTACATTGCCCGGCAACCAGACAGGGTGCGTTCCAGGACGCCGGAAAAAACACTCCAGGACAGAACACAGGCAAAAAACCGACTCAGGAAACGGGATTCGTGACAGTACCCCCCCTCCGACGAACGCCACCGGGCGGACTACCCGGAGCGCCAGGGTGGAGGCGGTAAAAGTCACGAAGCAGGTCATCGTCAAGTATCTGACGCCGAGGAATCCAACTCCTCTCTTCAGGACCATATCCTTCCCAATCCACTAAATACTGGTACCCTCGACCCCGCCGTCTGGAGTCCATGATGCGGCGCACCGTGTAGACAGGACCACCTCCGATCATCCGAGGAGGAGGAGGACGAGGAGGAGGGGGCAACAGAGGACTGAGGTGAACCGGCTTGAGGCAGGAGACATGAAAGGTGGGATGTACTCTAAGTGTTGCAGGCAACTTGAGTCGGACCACAACAGGATTAATGATTCTCTCCACTACAAACGGACCAATGAACTTCGGTGACAATTTCCTCGACTCAGTCCGTAGAGGAAGATCCCGTGTAGCCAACCAAACCTTATCTCCGACCGTATAAGCGGGGGCAGGAATACGGCGACGATTCGCCTGGATCTGATACCGGTCAGAAACTCTAAGGAGAGCCTTCCTGGCCCGATGCCAGGTCCGGTGGCAACGACGAATGTGGGTCTGGACAGAGGGAACCGAGAGATCCCTTTCCTGAGAAGGAAACAAGGGAGGTTGGTAACCGTACAGGCACTGGAAGGGAGACATCCCAGTAGCAGATGAAGGGAGAGTATTATGGGCATACTCGACCCAGGGTAATTGAGAGGACCAAGAGGTGGGATCAGAGGAAATAAGACAGCGCAGCGTGGACTCCATCTTCTGGTTGGCTCTCTCCGCCTGACCATTAGATTGGGGGTGAAATCCAGAAGTGAGACTGACTGTAGCTCCAATGGCCAAACAGAAGGATCTCCAGACAGCAGAGGTAAACTGAGGACCACGGTCAGAAACAATGTCACAGGGCAACCCGTGGACCCTGAAAACCTCCCTAACCAGGATCTCGGACGTCTCAGTGGCAGAAGGCAGCTTGGAGAGGGGGACAAAGTGAGCAAACTTGCTGAATCTGTCCACAATGGTCAGAATAACCGTGTTACCAACAGAAGAGGGCAACCCCGTGACAAAGTCCAGGGCCAGATGCGACCAAGGTCGCCGGGGAATAGGTAGAGGGTGAAGAAGCCCAGAGCTGGGCCGATTGGTACTCTTATTCTGCGCACAAACAGGACAAGCGGCAACAAACCTCCGGGTATCTTCTCCCATAGCAGGCCACCAAAATCGTCTGCGCAGTAGCGCCATAGTCCGAGCAACGCCAGGGTGACAAGCTATCTTGCTGGCGTGGGACCACTGAAGGACAGCAGAACGGACCGACTCAGGCACGAACAACCGACCGGGTGGACCGTTACCGGGCCCGGGCTGCGTCCGAAGGGCCGCCATCACATCCTCCTCAATCCTCCATGTAACGGCTCCCACGACAACATTCTGGGGAAGAATCGTCTCAGTCTTGGCCCCACTCTCCTCCGTCTTGGAGAACATCCGGGACAGGGCGTCCGCCTTCCCGTTCTTCGACCCAGGTCGGAACGTCAGGGAAAAATTGAAGCATCCAAAAAACAAAGCCCACCTGGCCTGACGGGAGTTGAGACGTTTAGCCGATTGTACGTAAGTCAGATTCTTGTGGTCAGTCCAGACCACAAACGGTTGCTCCACTCCCTCCTACCAGTGACGCCACTCCTCCAAGGCAAGCTTCACAGCGAGACGCTCCCGGTTACCCACATCGTAGTTTCTTTCAGCTGGAGAAAGACGACAAGAGTAGAAGGCGCAGGGATGGAGTTTACCGTCAGTGGAGCTACGCTGGGACAGGATGGCGCCCACCCCCACATCAGATGCGTCCACCTCAACAACAAACTGACGGGAAGTGTCAGGTTGAGAGAGAATCGGGGCGTTGGTGAATCGGCTCTTCAAGTCCAGAAATGCTCGGTCTGCCTCAGGAGTCCAACAGAAATTTCTGGTGCAAGACGTCAGGGCAGTTAAAGGGGCGGCCACCCGGCTGTAATCACGGATAAACCTCCGATAGAAGTTCGCAAACCCCAGGAATCTCTGGAGCTGCAATCTCGTACCGGGCTGGGCCCAATCCCGAACCGCCCGAACCTTCTCTTGGTCCATCTTGATCTCTCCCCTGGAGATGATGTACCCGAGGAAGGACGTCGTGTGGGCGTGAAAATCACACTTCTCAGCCTTGACGAACAGACGGTTCTCCAATAACCGCTGCAGGACCTGCTTGACATGCTGAACGTGGCTAGAAAGCTCCTTCGAGAAGATGAGGATATCATCCAGGTAAACGAACACAAAAATACCAATCATATCTCTCAGAACGTCATTCACCATACTTTGGAACACCGCAGGAGCGTTGGTCAGTCCAAACGGCATCACCTGGTACTCAAAATGTCCCATCGGAGTATTGAACCCAGTCAACCACTCGTCCCCCTCTTTGATCCGAACCAAATGATAAGCATTACGTAAATCAAGCTTCGTAAAAACCGTAGCACCCTGTAAGGAATCGAAAGCCGAGCTCATCAAGGGCAGGGGATACTTGTTCTTGACCGTAATATCATTCAACCCCCGATAATCAATACACGGTCGAAGAGAGCCATCCTTCTTGCTCACAAAAAAAAATCCTGCTCCCAGAGGTGATGACGAGGGCCGAATGAGACCTGCAGCTAGAGGCTCCTTGATGTAGGTCTCCAAGGCCTCACGTTCAGGTCGAGAGATACTGTATAACCGTCCCTTGGGAAAGGCAGCTCCAGGAAACAGATTAATCGCACAGTCATAAGGTCGGTGGGGAGGAAGGGACAGAGCCTTCTGTTTACTGAATACTTCACCCAACTCGTGATATGTTTCTGGAACCAGGGACAAATCAGGAGGAGCAGAGTCACTGACCTGACTGGAAACAGCAGGAGAACAGGCAGTCCTAAGGCAGTTAGCATGACACTCAATGCTCCAACTAGTTACCTTACCCGTCACCCAATCAAACGAGGGATTGTGTTCCTTCAGCCAGGGGTAACCAAGAACCAGAGGAACATGGGGCGAGGACAGAATGAAGAAGGAGATAAACTCTGAATGATTCCCCGACACCAACATCTTAACCGGTTCAGTCCTCATAGTGATCCGTGCCAGACTACTGCCGTTCAGAGTGGTTGCTTCAATGGCTTCCGGCAATTGCTCCTTGGAAAGCCCCAGCTGTTCCACCAAGTCGGCATCAATAAAGCTGCCATCGGCACCTGAATCGATAAAAGCGTTCATCTCTAAGCTCTGATCCTTATTCATAAGGGTCGCAGGAAAACGGGGTCTGACAGGATCTTTGAGAGGTTGAAACTGGCTCGCTAACATTCCTCCCGAAACTAGCGAGCCGGGCAGTTTAACGGGCGCTGTGGACAAGCGGAGATGTAATGTCCCGAGCTACCACAGTAGAAACAGCTGTTGATCTCACGTCTACGTTGGCGCTCCTCCTTAGTTAGCCCGTGTCGCCCCACTTGCATTGGTTCAGAATCTGGTGGCAAGACCCCTCCACTAATCCCGTGTGGGGAATAACGATCAATACGTTCTGGTTCACTTCCTGAACCGAATGGTACCCGAGTTGCTGATTGATTGGATGGACCCCACTGCTTCTCCCTCCTTCTCTCTCGGACTCTATTATCTACCCGAATAGATAAAGTGACCAAGCTGTCTAGGTCACTAGGCTCTGGATAGGATATCAGCTCGTCCTTGAGTTGCTCCGACAACCCCTTGTAAAAAGCCGCTTGTAGTGACTCCTCATTCCAACCACTCTCCACAGCCAATGTCCTGAACTCGATCATAAAGTCTGCCACACTGCGAGCTCCTTGGCGAAGAGTGAACAAACGTTTAGCTGCGTCCTTACCTCGGACTGGATGGTCAAAAAGCTTTCTCATCTCTCCCGTGAACTCCTGATATGAAGCCATGCAGGTCCCCTGTCGTTCCTAAACGGCTGAAGCCCATTCCAGAGCTCTTCCACGCAGCAGTTCAATAACAAAGGCTATCCTAGCCTTGTCAGTGGCGTAAGAATGGGGCTGCAGATCAAACACTAACCCACACTGCATAAGAAACGAACGGCATCTTCCCAAATCCCTTTCATACTTATCAGGCGTCGGTACCTTGGGTTCACGGAAGGAAACAGCTCCAGACACGGCAGGTGAGATGGGTGAAACAGGTGGTGAATGAATCGCCGGCAAACTGAGCTGATCCTGGATTTGTGTCAAGCTAGCAGATAAGTTCTGGATTGAACCCGCTATCTCCTGTAGCGCCGTCTTGTGTTGTCCCAATGTCTTCCCCTGCTGGGTAATGGCATGGCAAACGGAGTCCAGGTCCGCTGGGTTCATCCTTGGCCGGATCGTTCTGTCACGTTCTTTCAAAATCGAACCCAGAAGCAGACCAGGACAAGGAGCGTAGGAAGAAGGTGAGTATGTATTTACAAGTGAATGTGAATGGGTAGATATATCCAGGTGGCGTAGCGGGCAGCGGTGGTGAGTTGATGGGAGTAAATAGGTGAATCCAATGGGGTAGCGGAATCCTCCGACGACCAGGCGGGAATGGGGTAAATGATCCGGGTGAGTAACTGAAGACAAAACAAACGGAGGTAAGTTTAAGACAAGCAATACGTAAAAAAACAACAAAACAAATACTATCCAACTTGAGGCTGATACTATGGCACAACATACTGTTCATGGCTAACGATCCGGCAGGGAATGGATGTCAGGTCCGGGCTTATGAAGAGAAGAGATGATGATCAGGACCAGGTGTGCAGATAGCTGATGGGATACAGGTGCGGGTAATCAGAACTCCCAACTGGCTACATTGCCCGGCAACCAGACAGGGTGCGTTCCAGGACGCCGGAAAAAACACTCCAGGACAGAACACAGGCAAAAAACCGACTCAGGAAACGGGATTCGTGACACAGGGAGCTATCAACAGGAGGTAATGTATACCCAGGGAGTAATCTCTCTCTCTGTTTGATATAAAGCAGAATGAACTCATTAAAAGACATGACCTCTCAGTATTGTTCTTAGTAAGACCCATGATGTGGTCTTATGGTCAGTCAAGCACACACACAAACAAAGACACACACAACAACCTGATCCTGACAGACACATGCGCTGTTACCATAACCAGGGGTCTGCAACCTATGGTTCTACTGTAGAGCCCTGTGGGGCTCTTTAACTGCCCCTTTGTGGCTCCATGACGATCAATAATTCAAGCTGCGCGAGGAATGAGCTTAGAACAAAGATTCTCTGTTTATTGACACAAATCATTAACTATCTCATCTCAGGTACAACACACGTCCAGCAAAAGCACAAAAAAGAGTGAAAAGCCATTGTCCTCTGCAAGGGTTTTTTACATTTAAACAGCATTATCCTTTGCTAGGTAAGTGGGAGGGGGAGATACATTTAACAGCATTACCCTCGACTAAAGGGATACTTTAGTTAACAGAAGAGGGCGATTCAGTTGAAGAGAGAAGAGCCGTAGGACTGAACCCAGGTCTCCAGGATACATTACTTGATATATTCTATTGTTTTGTATTCTTCTGAAAGAAATGAGCTGTATATGAGATAGGTTCCTCCCACACGGTCCAACTAAACATAGACAGAGAAGCAAAGCCGGTGCCAACAGCAAGGGGGTGATACAAGAACATAAAAAAAAAGTGAAAAAGCAAACATTTTTGCAACCAACCCCCCCACATCCCTCTCTTTTATAGGTACAGCATCATATAGCAAAAAGACATTCAGAAGGTAGCAGACCAGAATGGTAAAAAACACTCATGCAAATCAAGGCTGTTTTACACAGAGTCACAAACAGGAAAGTCTTTGGCCGGGATTCAATCCAAGAGGCACGCTGTGGCGCAGTTGACAACGCGGCTTTTAAAGCCAATGTTCCCGTGTTTGCAGAGATTGCATTCACTGAAAACGCTGCAGATATTGACTCAATTGGAAATTCCCTTTAAATGTCAAGCGCGCTACTACACAGCTTTGATTGAATACCGACCTACTTCTCGTACAGTACAACAGTGTGCCCCAACAGTCAGTGCCTTCAGGGAGCGTATTCAAAAATCGCCTCAGGGTAGGAGTGCTGATCTCGGATCTGATTTGCCCTTTAAATCATAATGAATAAGAGGGGGGACCTGATCCTAAATCAGTATTCCTACTCTGAGACACTTTGTGAACACAGGCCCAGGTCTTCTCATGGATGTTGATGATGTTGTTGTTTACTTGTTTACAGACTTCTTTATTTGCTACTGAAGGGATAGAATGTGTGTGTGTGTGACAGACGGTGGTTGTAGGCTCTGTGGTCTTCTGCACACCATATGCTGGTTCACCCCACCATTCTCCAAATAATGTCCCAGTTCTCCCTGTTTTACGAGGTTCTCCCAATGTTTCCCCTTATCTGTCCGAAGGGCGAGGTTCTCCCTCTCTGTCCTGGGGCCAACGGGGGGTCCTGGTTGGCAAACAGTTTATAACCAATCCCATAGTCCTTTGCTAGGACCCCACTGATCCCCATAGAGTAAAGTCCAGGAGAGAGAAGGGAGAAGGGAGGAGGGAGTGACAGTACTTCCAGAGACAGACACAGAGCCGCAGAGACAATCTTCCATGATGGTTACTATCCATTATTTAAAAAAGAAAGGCGTGATATTTTTTTGGCATCTGTTATTTTCAGTCCAATATATAGTTTTGAACTCTAGATGTATCATGTTCCCTTCCTTTTTAGTAAACAGTTCTATTTTTAATTTCAATCGATGTGCACATTAATTCGCGTTGTAGTTCCAGTCATGGTTGATGTAATCTCTCTAAAGACAGTCTTATGATATTACATACTGCATATGCTGCTCTTTCCATAAAGTCTTTCTCTTATAGATATACAGTATATTCAAATATAGGATGATCTCTCTCTCTATTCTCTATATAGTATATTGTAAATAGTCCTGTCTCCATGGTTACAATTCCTGTGAGCTGATGACATGGAATAGTGTGACATTGTACAGAACCTGGTGTCCGTTGTTCCATGCGTAGAGCGCACGGTCCCGAGGGTTGTAGTCAAGCATGGAGATATGGGAGTACTTGTTTTGGAAGGCGATGTCTATGTACTCGTACGTGGAGGAGTTAGTGCTGTAGGCGTAGTACACCTTGGTCCCGCCAGAGTAACCGTTGGTAACATAGAGAGTACCACAGATCATGAAGGCTTCGCCGGCGCTCCTCTTGGGGTGGTTGGTAGTCCAGCTCTTGATGATCTGAAGCGTGCTGGGGTTGAGCTTGCTGATGACGATGTTTCCAGCGTTCTGATTGGTGGCATAGACAGCCCAGAGCCCACCCTCATCCACCATGAGGTCGATGTCGGAGTGGCCGCCCCAGGCGTAGTGATACATGTTGTTGTAGCCGGCGTTGTCCAGCTGGCGTGACTTGCTAATGGCGGAGGTCTTGAAGTCGAACTTGATGATGATGTGGCTCTGGAATTTGTTGAAGTAAATGGAGCCGTTGTAGACCACCTGACCTGTCCCGGACCACGGATGGGGGAGGCGGTGAGACGTGAAGTTGTCCGTCGTCATGAAGTCCGCCATGGACTTGTACTCCCGCACGAAGCGGTTGTTGTGGTAACCGTCCATGTACCACACCTAACAGATGGAGATACAGACGAGTAGAGAGGAGAGAGTAAATATTAACTCAGTCAGTAGCAACTTTATAATACAAACAAGATAAAACACACCCTGCAGTCCTGTTAAAACCCTCCTATCAAACTCCTCAATGCACCATTATGTAGATGGTCGCTATATACATGTGGATCACGCATAATTTCACACTGTAAATCATATCACGCTGTCAACAGAAAGCCTAATTAAATGGGATGCTTGACTCGGAGCAGAGCTCATGCCTTCTGCTTCAGAATACAAACAGTCAGGAATGACAGGCAGCTGCAGGTGGAGGCAGGCCGGGGTTGGGGATGAGCCCAGCCCCACAGGGATAATGCGGATCATTCCGGATAAAAGGCTAATCTTTTTTCACCTGTGGCTTGGCATTAAGGAAGCTTCCGGGGTACCTGCCTAGACCATTTCCTCATTGGTTTTTTTTGGTTCTGTTTTTTAACTAGGCAAGTCAGTTAAGAACAAATTCTTATTTTCAATGTTGGCCTAGGAACAGTGGGTTAACTGCCTTGTTCTGGGGAAGAACGACAGATGTTTTACAGAGAGTACACAGTGGCAGAATAACTGACCACCGTGACTGACCCCAAGTTAAGAAAATCCTTGACTATGTACAGACTCAGTGAGCATAGCCTTCCTATTGAGAGAGGCCGCCATAGGCTCTCGCCATGTGCACACTGCCCACAAAATGAGCTACACTTCCTAACCTCCTGACAAATATATGACCACATTAGAGATACATATTTCCCACAGATCACACAGACCCACAAAGTCAAACATTGATAAACTCCCATATCTGTTAGGCGAAATACCGCTGTTTGCAATCACAGCAGCAAGATTTGTGGCCCGTTGCCATGAGAAAAGGGCAACAAGTGGAGCACAAACAGCATTGTAAATAAAACCTATATTTATCTGTCTTCCTGGTACCATTAGAACACATTACACATGGTCTCATGGATACATAGCACACATGCATAGCACATATTTTACCATCCAGTTTAGCTACCTTGCCTTTAAATTATTATCTTGCCTTACTGTACACTCTCAGACACTCTCACACTACCTTGTATCTCACAAGCAGCATGGTCCAACGTTACACAGAGAAACCAGAAGTATAGAGCAATACCAGGGAGACCCACATATGTAACATGTGCAGTTTTCCATCGATGTACAGATGATATTATGACTATGACGGTCATGTATGTTTATGTTTGCGTGTGCTTTATGTATTTGTGCTATAACCTCTAAACCCCAGATCTGCATACAGATCCATGTGTACGTTTTAAAGCCATATAAACATTTTGGCTGACAAATAAACATCTTGGCTGACACCCTCCCTTCATTAACGACCTTGCTGTCTGGGCTCGGGTGTAAACCATGCATTTATTCTCTGCATTTGCATTTTAATGTGTTTTAGTAATGAAAGCTTCGTCTGTCTATTCCTCCAACAGATGCCCAGCCCAGGAGAGCTAACTCAGACATGGCCGTTTAGTAGAAGGACAGACAGACAGACAGACAGACAGACAGACAGACAGACAGACAGACAGACAGACAGACAGACAGACAGACAGACAGACAGACAGACAGACAGACAGACAGACAGACAGACAGACAGACAGACAGACAGACAGACAGACAGACAGACAGACAGACAGACAGTAGAGTAAACACATGAACATTAATCAAAGCTTCTATTAAGGTCAGAATCTGAAGAGGCAACTATTATGGGTGTGTCAGGACTCTTAACAGCCTGGCCTCTTCAACTGAGTACCATTGGTCATGTCATCTGAGTAATATAGGGTGCATCCCAAAGGGCATTTTGATCTGAGCCCTATGGGCCATGGTCAAAAGTAATGCTCTATATATGAATAGGGTGCCATTTGGGATACAGCCAATGAGTATAATGTAAAGCACTTAGTGTGATCTTCCAGTAGCTACCGCCGTAAAACACAGTGCCAAGGTCAGGAAATCATTACCTTAATGTAACTGGGCTTTAGACGCTACTGAGCTCAGGAAATCATTACCTTAATGTAACTGGGCTTTAGACGCTACTGAGCTCAGGAAATCATTACCTTAATGTAGCTGGGCTTTAAATGCTACCGAGGTCAGGAAATCATTACCTTAATGTAGCTGGGCTTTAAATGCTACCGAGGTCAGGAAATCATTACCTTAATGTAGCTGGGCTTTAGATGCTACCGAGGTCAGGAAATCATTACCTTAATGTAGCTGGGCTTTAGACGCTACCGAGGTCAGGAAATCATTACCTTAATGTAGCTGGGCTTTAGATGCTACCGAGGTCAGGAAATCATTACCTTAATGTAACTGGGCTTTAGACGCTACTGAGCTCAGGAAATAATTACCTTAATGAAGCTGGGCTTTAGACACTACTGAGGTAAGGAAATCATTACCTTAATGTAGCTGGGATTTAGACGCTACTGAGCTCAGGAAATCATTAACTTAATGTAGCTGGGCTTTAGATGCTACCGAGGTCAGGAAATCATTACCTTAATGTAGCTGGGCTTTAGACGCTACCGAGGTCAGGAAATCATTACCTTAATGTAGCTGGGCTTTAGATGCTACCGAGGTCAGGAAATCATTACCTTAATGTAACTGGGCTTTAGACGCTACTGAGCTCAGGAAATAATTACCTTAATGAAGCTGGGCTTTAGACACTACTGAGGTAAGGAAATCATTACCTTAATGTAGCTGGGATTTAGACGCTACTGAGCTCAGGAAATCATTAACTTAATGTAGCTGGGCTTTAGACGCTACCGAGGTCAGGAAATCATTACCTTAACGAAGCTGGGCTTTAGACGCTACCGAGGTAAGGAAATCATTACCTTAACGTAGCTGGGCTTTAGACGCTACTGAGCTCAGGAAATCATTACCTTAATGTAGCTGGGCTTTAGACGCTACTGAGCTCAGGAAATCATTACCTTAATGTAGCTGGGCTTTAGACGCTACTGAGCTCAGGAAATCATTACCTTAATGTAGCTGGGCTTTAGACGCTACTGAGCTCAGGAAATCATTACCTTAATGTAGCTGGGCTTTAGACGCTACCGAGGTCAGGAAATCATTACCTTAATGTAGCTGGGCTTTAGACGCTACCGAGGTCAGGAAATCATTACCTTAATGTAACTGGGCTTTAGACGCTACTGAGCTCAGGAAATCATTACCTTAATGAAGCTGGGCTTTAGACACTACTGAGGTAAGGAAATCATTACCATAACGTAGCTGGGCTTTAGACGCTACTGAGCTCAGGAAATCATTACCTTAATGAAGCTGGGCTTTAGATGCTACCGAGGTCAGGAAATCATTACCTTAATGTAGCTGGGCTTTAGACGCTACTGAGCTCAGGAAATCATTACCTTAATGTAGCTGGGCTTTAGACGCTACCGAGGTCAGGAAATCATTACCTTAATGTAACTGGGCTTTAGACGCTACTGAGGTCAGGAAATCATTACCTTAATGTAGCTGGGCTTTAGACGCTACCGAGGTCAGGAAATCATTACCTTAATGTAACTGGGCTTTAGACGCTACCGAGGTAAGGAAATCATTACCTTAACGTAGCTGGGCTTTAGACGCTACCGAGGTCAGGAATTCATTACCTTAAAGTAGCTGGGCGTTAGCCGCTACCAAGGTCAGGAAATCATTACCTTAACGTAGCTGGGCGTTAGACGCTACCAAGGTCAGGAAATCATTACCATAACGTAGCTGGGCGTTAGACGCTAGCAAGGTCAGGAAATCATTACCATAACGTAGCTGGGCTTTAGACGCTACCGAGGTCAGGAATTCATTACCTTAACGTAGCTGGGCTGTAGACGCTACTGAGCTCAGGAAATCATTACCATAACGTAGCTGGGCTTTAGATGCTACCGAGGTCAGGAATTCATTACCTTAAAGTAGCTGGGCTTTAGATGCTACCGAGGTAAGGAAATCATTACCTTAACGTAGCTGGGCTTTAGCCGCTACCAAGGTCAGGAAATCATTACCATAACGTAGCTGGGCTTTAGATGCTACCGAGGTCAGGAATTCATTACCTTAACGTAGCTGGGCTTTAGACGCTACTGAGCTCAGGAAATCATTACCATAACGTAGCTGGGCTTTAGATGCTACCGAGGTCAGGAATTCATTACCTTAAAGTAGCTGGGCTTTAGATGCTACCGAGGTAAGGAAATCATTACCTTAACGTAGCTGGGCTTTAGATGCTACCGAGGTCAGGAATTCATTACCTTAATGTAACTGGGCTTTAGATGCTACCGAGGTCAGGAATTCATTACCTTAATGTAACTGGGCTTTAGATGCTACCGAGGTCAGGAATTCATTACCTTAAAGTAGCTGGGCTTTAGCCGCTACCAAGGTCAGGAAATCATTACCATAACGTAGCTGGGCTTTAGATGCTACCGAGGTCAGGAATTCATTACCTTAACGTAGCTGGGCTTTAGACGCTACTGAGCTCAGGAAATCATTACCATAACGTAGCTGGGCTTTAGATGCTACCGAGGTCAGGAATTCATTACCTTAAAGTAGCTGGGCTTTAGATGCTACCGAGGTAAGGAAATCATTACCTTAACGTAGCTGGGCTTTAGATGCTACCGAGGTCAGGAATTCATTACCTTAATGTAACTGGGCTTTAGATGCTACCGAGGTCAGGAATTCATTACCTTAATGTAACTGGGCTTTAGATGCTACCGAGGTAAGGTGATCATTACCTTAACGTAGCTTTAGACACTACCGGAGCGTTAAAGGGTAATTGTATTTTCTCCATGTTCATGGACGGCTGAAATGTGTGTGTGTGTGTGTATACCCTGGTATCTCCTTCCGGTGCCGCAGGGTCAGTCATCCAGGATCCGAACCGGGATCCAGACGTCTTGATGGTGACAGGATCACTGATGCCCGTCAACTTCCCACATGCTGTGAAGGAATAACCAACATAGAAATACCTCTCATAGATACTGCATATCATTCTCATAGATTAAACACTGCATCTGTATGATTTCATATTGGCTAACATGCTCTAATAAAGAAATCATATTGTACTTACACATAATAACATAATTTACAAAACATTCACTCAGCCTTCATTCACAAAAGAACAATAGCATGTGTGTATTGTTGTTTGTGTCTATGTCTAGACCTCCATCTGTCTGTCATCCTCAGAGAATAAAGGTAATGGTCTCGGGTATTCTGTGCCTTATGTTTGTCTGAGCGATGGAGAGAGAGAAAGAGAGAGAGAGAGAGCGATGGGGAGAAATGGGGAGAGAGAGGATGAGAGAGAAACAGAGCAAGAGAGAGAGATAGGGAGAAATGGGGAGAGAGAGGGAGGGAGGGAGGGAGATTTGATTGTTGTTCCAGGTTATGTAGGATCCACTGAGCTCATGCTGCTGCTGCTACTTGTTCTAGGCTGTTTGAGCTGAGCGTATCGTTAATTAGGCTTGATTGAGGTGTTGATATGAAGTTGACATATCTAGCGCTGAACGCTTAGCTGCGCCTTGTTCCCTGATGACAGCCAGGTAGTTTGATTAATGGTTTTATCATTATGAACAGATGGTTAACAACCTCGTTCTTGTTGTTAGATCTTAATGTTAACTAAGGAACAAACAGCTTCGGTCCCGTCCCCCAGTATACTCTCTCTTCCTTTCTATGCTTCTCTCTCTCTTCATGCAATTCTCCCTCTGTCTCTCATTATCTCTCTGGCACTAATGTGGTTGTGAAACGCAATTATTCATGCCTATCTATCTTCACCCCTCACTCTTTCTCTCATCTATTTTCACCCCTCACTCTTTTTCTCATGTTCATCTATCTTCACCCCTCACTCTTTTTCTCATGTTCATCTATCTTCACCCCTCACTCTTTCTTTCATGTCTATCTATCTTCACCCCTCACTCTTTCTCTCATGTCTATCTTCAACCCTCACTCTTTCTCTCATGTCTATCTTCACCCCTCACTCTTTCTCTCATGTCTATCTTCACCCCTCACTCTTTCTTTCATGTCTATCTTCACCCCTCACTCTTTCTTTCATGTCTATCTTCAACCCTCACTCTTTCTCTCATGTCTATCTTCACCCCTCACTCTTTCTCTCATGTCTATCTTCACCCCTCATTCTTTCTCTCATGTCTATTTTCACCCCTCATTCTTTCTCTCATGTCTATATTCACCCCTCATTCTTTCTCTCATGTCTATTTTCACCCCTCATTCTTTCTCTCATGTCTATATTCACCCCTCACTCTTTCTCTCATGTCTATCTATCTTCACTCTTTCTACCAAAACTGTATTATTCTCTCACATTTTGACAGTTTTGAAAGTTAAAACTACATAATTTGTGTGTTTAGCACAATTTGATTCTGGTTTAAATTAAATTAAATATATCAAGCTGTGACTATGAGACCTCAGCAGGTTACCAGCAGCGAGACAAACACAACATCACATGAGCAAACAAACACCACTACTATCAGCACCTTACATAATACCTCCGTGGGATTACAGACTATAGTAATAATCTGTGTTTATTTATTTATTTCCTCTAATCACCATGTTCCTATTTTTGGATTATGGTCAGTCTGGACCTCGGGGAGAGAGAGAGAGACACACATGAGGTCTAATCTAATCTCCTATTGGCCTGAATATGGCTCCAGCCAACCAGAGCTAGACTACAGGGAAATCTAACCACAAAACCATCAGTCAGTCATTCTGGAATGGAATGATGATTTGAGGATTATGGAATCAGTGAATAAATGTAGACACATTAGAGAGGGAGCAGCCTGATCCTAGTGTGAATGTAGACACATTAGAGAGGGATCAGCCTGATCCTAGTGTGAATGTAGACACATTAGAGGGAACAGCCTGATCCTAGTGTGAATGCAGACACATTAGAGAGGGATCAGCCTGATCCTAGTGTGAATGTTGACACATTAGAGAGGGATCAGCCTGATCCTAGTGTGAATGTTGACACATTAGAGAGGGATCAGCCTGATCCTAGTGTGAATGTTGACACATTAGAGAGGGATCAGCCTGATCCTAGTGTGAATGTTGACACATTAGAGAGGGATCAGCCTGATCCTAGTGTGAATTAGAGAGGGATCAGCCTGATCCTAGTGTGAATGTTGACACATTAGAGAGGGAAGGGGACAAATACATATTTCAGGCGTTACATACAGAGCTGGGCTCAGAGAGAAGAACTATAGGATAGAGAAGGAGGAATGTCTACTGAGATATAAATAAGAGAAGGAGGGAAAGGGAGATGACAGCAGTGATGAAGTAGAACATAGCAATGATGTGACCATCCTCTCCTTTATCTCATCTGATCTCTAAACTCTGTGAACTGTCTCCTGCTGAGTGACCTCTGACCTCTCCTTTATCTCATCTGATCTCTAAACTCTGTGAACTGTTTCCTGCTGAGTGACCTCTGACCTCTCCTTTATCTCATCTGATCTCTAAACTCTGTGAACTGTTTCCTGCTGAGTGACCTCTGACCTCTCCTTTATCTCATCTGATCTCTAAACTCTGTGAACTGTTTCCTGCTGTGTGTGAAGGAGTGAGGGGGGGACTACTTACCACATTCTCCAGCTGTGTTTGACTGATGGCAGAATTGTGTATCATCTGTGTGTGTGTATGTGTGTGTGTTGTCTGTGTGTTTGTGCATTTATGTGTGTGTGTGTGTGTGTGTGTGTGTGTGTGTGTGTGTGTGTGTGTGTGTGTGTGTGTGTGTGTGTGTGTGTGTGTGTGTGTGTGTGTGTGTGTGTGTGTGTGTGTGTGTGTGTGTGTGTGTGTGTGTGTTTGTAGGTCAGACAGTGTGCATGTCACTGTATTCATAGCAGAGTAATTTAGAAGGCTATTGAAATGCAAACTCTACTACTGCTCTGAGCAGTGTTTTCCACCAGCAGCCACTAGACAACCTTGTGAGACTACATCGTAGGTGTGCAGTGCATTTATTAGCACTGTAATAAATCACTAGGATGTTGTAGACTGAGATGAGATTGTATAGAGGTTGTATAGAGTTGAGAGGGTGACGAAGAATTATATCTCAAATTGGTTAGGTTGAACATACAACTCACCTACGTATCTGTCACAGGCGGCAGGTGGCACCTTAATTGGGGAGAATGGGCTTGTGGTAATGGCTGGAGCGGAATAGGTGGAATGGTATCACATATATCAAACACATGGTTTCCATATGTTTAATACCATTCCATTTACTCCGTTCCAGCCATTATTATGAGCCGTCCTCCCCTCAGCAGCCTCCACTGGTATGTGTTAAATTATCAAATTCACCTTTGACACATTGGCTACACAGAGACAGGCAAAAATATGGGATCATATTTTTTTCTCAGTGTAAATTGGGATTAAACAAAGATCGGACTGTATAATATTGAGAAACAGGTGTTTTGAAACAATTGTGAGACATACATGTAATACATATTTAACTGATAGGCTGTGTAGTATTATGTCTGTGTAGTATTTTGTCTGTGTAGTATTTTGTCTGTGTAGTATTATGTCTGTGTAGTATTTTGTATGTGTAGTATTCTGTCTAAGTAGTATTCCGTCTGTGTAGTATTCTGTCTGTGTAGTATTCTGTCTGTGTAGTATTATGTCTGTGTAGTATTATGTCTGTGTAGTATTTTGTCTGTGTAGTATTCTGTCTGTGTAGTATTCTGTCTGTGTAGTATTCTGTCTGTGTAGTATTATGTCTGTGTAGTATTCTGTCTGCTCATGACATCTGGAAAGAAGCTAAGGTGTGTTCCAGTGTGTTGAGAAAGGATTGTGTTTTTCTTTTCAGGTGTTTCATGTGTGTTTGTAGTGTACCTTGATGTAGAATGTTTCTGAGGTGTGTACTACATGAAGCTTTCACTCTGGTCTAACCCCATACAGAAGTTATCCATGAACAATATGTGTGTGTGTGTGTGTGTGTGTGTGTGTGTGTGTGTGTGTGTGTGTGTGTGTGTGTGTGTGTGTGTGTGTGTGTGTGTGTGTGTGTGTGTGTGTGTGTGTTAGAGTGTGTGTGTTAGAGTGTGTGTGTGTGTGTTAGTGTGTGTTGTGTGTGTTAGAGTGTGTGTCAGAAACTTTCTCAGCCTACCTAATTTTTGCATGCATGCTCGGAGTCTCTCCTCAAGACCTGACACTCGGTTGTGGAGTTCCTCGTAGTCATAGGCTCCCATCTCCTCCTGGAGCTCGCTTAGAACTGACGTCAGATTCTGGACCTCCTCCTTAAACTGCAATACCAATTTGGCATCGGCTTTGTACTCCTCCAACACTGGTATCAACGGCCTAATCTCCTCCATTTTCGATTTTATGGCCTGAAAGGATTAAAATAAGCTGGGTTCAGTGTCATGCCTGGAGACAAAAAAGAAAAGACTCCAAAAAAGTTTCTTTTTAAAGGAGAAAACACCTATCTGGCCCTGACTACTCTAGCCTGGCCTACACTGACATTCTCTCACAGTAACACAATAGCCCTGTGTGTGTGTGTGTGTGTGTGTGTGTGTGTGTGTGTGTGTGTGTGTGTGTGTGTGTGTGTGTGTGTGTGTGTGTGTGTGTGTGTGTGTGTGTGTGTGTGTGTGTGTGTGTACAGTGTGTTTGTGTGTGTCTGAGCAAACAAATCCTGATGTGTGTTGCACCGTATTGGCGAGCAAGCAGAGGCTCCGCCCTGATGCAGATGAGCCGGTACGTTAAACACAAGCCCTCAGTACACCAGGAAACAATTGGGAAAGCTCTTTATTGGTCATCATTGTTTAAAATGCAACAGAGTTACATGCTTTTACATGTCACACACAACAAAGGGTTTCAGATTTTATCATCACTAATGTTTATAGGTACGTAGTAGTCTTTAGTAACCAAGTATGCATAGACAAAAACCAAAAGTAAAAATAATAATAATAACTGTAAACAACTAATTGTTTTCTTTTGAAAAAGCCTTTTGATGGAAATGTTCTACCAGTAACATGCAGAAATAGATCTGTGGTAGGTAGGTAGGTAGGTAGGTAGGTAAGATAGGTAGGTAGGTACACTCTTAGAAAAAAAGGTGCTATCTAGAACCTTAAATGGAACTTTGGGTGTCCCCATAGGAGAACCCTTTGAAGAACCATTTTTGGTTGCAGATAAAATGCTTTGGGGTTCAATGTAGAACCATTTCTACATTTCTTTTTTCTAAAGATGTAGGTAGGTAGGTAGGTAGGTAGGTAGGTAGGTAGGTAGGTAGGTAGGTAGGTAGGTAGGTAGGTAGGTAGGTAGGTAGGTTAGGTGGGAAGGTAGGTAGGTAGGTAGGTAGGTAGGTAAGGTAGGTAGGTAGGTAGGTAGGTAGGTAGGTAGGTAGGTAGGTAGGTAGGTAGGTAGGTAGGTAGGTAAGGTAGGGAAGGTAGGTAGGTTTGGCTGGTTGGTTGGTTATTTGGGAAATGGGTAGGTGGGGTTTCAGGTAGGTAGAGCTGGCTGGTTGGTTATTTTGGAAAGGGGTAGGTGGGGTTTCAGGTAGGTAGAGCTGGCTGGTTGGTTATTTGGGAAAGAGGTAGGTGGGGTTTCTTAGTAGTAGTACTAATGGTGCGAAAGATAAATCATGAACGCTCGTAAATCTCGCAGTACTGTGGTAGCCCAGTTCAGGTGGAACATGGGATTGACCTGCCTCTTCTTCTCTCTTTACATGTCCTAAAGTTAGCCCTGCAAGCAAGAAAATAACATACTGTTGACATCTAGCTCACTAATCTATCTAACAGACACAGAACACACACTGGATTAGAGAGTATGTTAAGCATGCTTTGATTTTGCACTCATGATATGAACGTGGGAGGCATGCATTGGAAATGTAGACACTCAGTCAGGGATGCAGGGGGTGGAAATAGTTGTTTTGTCATTGATACTGCTGTTAATGTTGAGACTACAATACATTCTGTAGTTCAGTCTATCATCATTAGACAGGTAACTGGAGAGGAGTGGGAAAATGGATCTACAGTATTTGTCTGAGTGCCAGGAAACTTACATCAATGTGCATGTAGCTTCTGACTATGGGTGTGTTCATAAATGTAATCTGGAGTGCCAGAGTGCGCTCTGGGCGTTCGTAAATTCAGAGCGTTGTCAGATTGTACATTAGTAAATTCAGAGCGTTTCGCTCTCGGAGCGTTCAGAGCGCACACTGGACGCTCTGGTCGAGGAGTAGGGTTGATCCGAGCGTTCTGACCACACAACGGCAGTCAAGCACCCAAGCTAACTGGCTAACGTTGGCTAGCTTGATTGCTACTTCCAGACACGAACGAGTCAACACCTCACTCTGACCATTTTACTCGCCCTAGCAGACCCGGTTAAGCTGTTTACATGTTATCTAGAGTGTTGGAGACTGTAACTGTGCTGCTGGCATCAATTTAATTACGCTTTTTTGCCGACGTTTACTGACACCGCCATATTCAACGGGTGTTGAGCGTTCGTAAATGCATCAGTTTTTCTGCGCACGGGCGAGGTGCACTAAATCGGATTTAAAACTTTTAAAAGTTAGCTGTGACATACTGGTGAATCTACTACCCTCTCTCATTGATTAATTCAATCAACCAATCAACCGATCAACCAATCAATCAATCAAAAAATGTGTGGTGCTAAATTGGCATTGGTGATAATCATTTTAAAGGGAGGAGAGGGAGGAGGAGTAGGAGGAAAGGAGGAAGGGAGGAAGGGAGGAAGGAAGGTGAGCCAAGCAATGAATGAATATCTGGTTGATGATAGTTTTTGCATGTGCCCACTGAATTGTCCAATATCCCTCCAGCTCATACACCAGAATGAAGTTAATTCTGATACAGTCCTGATACATTAAAACTCAGAGCTGTTCCTAGAGACTATAGAAAACACTCTAGGTGAGGTTGGTGATGCTGAACCATAGAAAAGGAAACATGCAGCACTCCAATGGTTCAATCTCAACATTCATTCATTAACCAGTGATTAAATATAGATAATAGATAAGTATTGAAATTGCATTTTTTGAGTGCTCTCTGTTGATAATCCGCGAGGATCCAGCACCTAAGTATCTTTTCGAATAACTTTAGAATAAGAATGTTGTTGTTTATCATCTGATGCTGGACCATATCCTGAGTGGGCCGTGGGCACACACATAAACCCATCCATGGAGGGTGGAGGTGGTTGTGTCAGATGAGTGGCAGTGGTCATGGTGATAGCCCCATAGCCCCAGCAGGGTGGGTTTAGGTGTGCTGGGCTGCTGCTGTACCTTGTATTGCTTGGCGATGTTCTGCTTGTGGTTCTCCTCCACCTGTCTGAACTTGGTCTCCAGACCTCTCAGCTGCACCTCCATCTTCTCCACGTACTGCAGGTCTCTCTGGGTCCGCTGGTCCAGCACCTGGATGGACTGGGTCATGTTCTGGACCTATCAAAGGGGAGATCAGGGAGACATGGAAATGGGCATGAGTACACTCAATATGGCCACCGATTCATCTATCACAGAACATTGGCTTGAATGGGGATGCCCATTCTAGAAATTATATTTCTATAGCATGGGCTCAGAGTCTGTGGTGTTGAACAGGTTGAGGCAGGGTGCTGCTCCCGTAGCTTGTCTGGGGATGCTGTCCATGTGTTTGTGTGCGTGCATGCTTGGGCTGCTGTCCAGGATTGGGGTGTGGGGGGGGGGGGGGTGATCTGTGGTCTGTGAGGTAAGACGTGACAGGTCATTAGTGTTGCTGTGGACATTATGTCACCATAGTTACCTTCTCCAGTAGCTGCCTCAGCTGTTTGGTGCGGGCGTCTCGTGAACACATGGACTGCTGCGGTGCCACCACTGTGCACACACACCTCCCCTCACTGTCCTGGGCAGAACTGTACACTTGCCATGACTCCTCTGGGTTTGCTGGCAACACCTGGAAGAGAGAGATGGAGGGAAGGATGAACAGAGAAAGGGAGAAAGAGAGAGAGAGTCAGAAGCAAGAAAGAAAGTGATGTTACATAAAGTGGGAAAGAAGAGGACGAAAGAGAGAGAAAACAGGTGTCACGTTCCTGACCTATTTCTGTTAGTTTGTTGTATGTGTTAGTTGGTCAGGACGTGAGTTTGGGTGGGCATTCTATGTTGTGTGTTTCTATGTTGGTTTAGGGTTGCCTGGTATGGCTCTTGATTAGAGGCAGGTGTTTGGCATTCCTCTAATTAAGAGTCATATTTAGGTAGGTTGTTTCACTGTGTTCGTTGTGGGTGGTTGTCTCCTGTGTCTGTGTCGATGTTACACCATACGGGACTGTTTGCGGTTTGTTCGTTTCATGTAGTCTGTTCCTGTTATTTGCGTTCTTCACGTTATATGTAAGTTCGTCGTTTCAGGTCTGTCTACATCGTTTGTTGTTTTATTAGTTATCAAGTATAGTTCGTTTTCGTCTGTTTTGTTTGTTTAATAAATCATGTCATTTCACTACGCTGCGCCTTGGTTTAATCCCTGCTCCTCCTCTTCGGATGAAGAGGAGGAGGAACGCCGTTACAGAACCACCCACCAATCCAGAACCAAGCAGCGTAATTTCGAGCAACGGGAGAGTATACAGGACTTGTGGAGTTGGGAGCAAGTATTTAACGGAGAAGGACCATGGGCTAAAGTGAATCACCGTCCATGGGAACAGCTGGAGGCAGTTCGGAGAGCAGAGGAAAAGAGAGAGAGGAACCGGCGTTATGAGGGGACGCGTCTTGCACGGAAGCCCGAAAAGCCCGTGAGTAACACCCAAAAATTTCTTGGGGGGGGTGGCTAAGAGGTAGTGGGCCTAGGGCAGGTAGGAGACCTGCGCCCACTTCCCAGGCTTACCGTGGAGAGCGGGAGTACGGGCAGACGCCGGGTTACGCAGTAGAGCGCACGGTGTTACGCAGTAGAGCGCACGGTGTCTCCTGTACGTGTGCATAGCCCGGTGCGGGTTATTCCACCTCCCCGCACTGGTAGGGCTAGATTGGGCATTGAGCCAGGTGTCATGAGGCCGGCTCAACGCGTCTGGTCTCCAGTGCGTCTCCTCGGGCCGGCATACATGGCACCTGCCTTACGCATGGTTTCCCCGGTTCGCCTACATAGCCCGGTGCGGGTTATTCCACCTCCCCGCACTGGTCGGGCGACCGGGAGCATTCAACCAGGTAAGGTTGGGCAGGCTCAATGCTCAAGAGAGCCAGTACGCTTGCACGGTCCGGTATTTCCGGCGCTACCTCCCCGCTCCAGCCCAGTACCACCTGTTCCTCCTCCACGCACTCTCCATGTAGTGCGTGTATCCAGTTCGGTGCCTCCAGTTCCGACAACACGCACTAAGCCTCCTGTGCGTCTCCTGAGTCCTGTACACACTGTTACTTCTCCCCGTACTAGTCCTGATGTGCGTGTACTCAGCCCGGTGCCACCAGTGCCGGTACCACGCACCAGGCACAGAGTACGCTTTGAGAGTCCAGTGTGCCCTGTCCCTGCTCCCCGCACTAGGCTTGAAGTGCGTGTCTCCAGTCCGGTGCTTCCAGTTCCGGCACCACGTACCAGGCCTACAGTGCGTCTCAGCCGGCCAGAGTCTGCCGTCTGCCCAACGGCGCCTGAACTGTCCGTCTGCCAAGCGCTGCATGAACTGCCCGTCTGCCATGAGCCTGCAAAGCCGCCCGTCTGCTATGAGCCTACAGAGCCTTCCGCCAGACAGGAGCAGCCAAAGCCTTCCGCTAGACAGGATCAGTCTGAGCCATCCGTCTCCGCAGCGCCATCTGAGCCATCCGTCTCCCCAGCGCCATCTGAGCCATCCGTCTCCCCAGCGCCATCTGAGCCATCCGTCTCCCCAGCGCCATCTGAGCCATCCGTCTCTCCAGCGCCATCTGAGCCATCCGTCTGCCCAGTGCCATTAGAGCCGCCCGTCTGTCCCGAGCCGTCAGAGCCGATCGTCAGTCAGGAGCCGCTAGAGCCATTCGTCAGTCAGGATCTGCCAGAGCCGCCAACCAGACAGGATCTGCCAGAGCCGCCAACCAGACAGGATCTGCCAGAGCCGCCAACCAGACAGGATCTGCCAGAGCCGCCAACCAGACAGGATCTGCCAGAGCCGCCAACCAGACAGGATCTGCCAGAGCCGCCAACCAGACAGGATCTGCCAGAGCCGCCAACCAGACAGGATCTGCCAGAGCCGCCAACCAGACAGGATCTGCCAGAACCGCCAGTGAGCCATGAGCATCCAGAACCGCCAGTGAGCCATGAGCGTCCAGAGCCGTCAGCCAGCCATGAGCGTCCAGAGCCGTCAGCCAGCCATGAGCGTCCAGAGCCGTCAGCCAGCCATGAGCGTCCAGAGCCGTCAGCGAGCCATGAGCGTCCAGAGCCGTCAGCCAGCCATGAGCGTCCAGAGCCGTCAGCCAGCCATGAGCGTCCAGAGCCGTCAGCCAGCCATGAGCGTCCAGAGCCGTCAGCCAGCCATGAGCGTCCAGAGCCGTCAGCGAGCCATGAGCGTCCAGAGCCGTCAGCCAGTCATGAGCTGTCCCTTAGCCCAGAGCGGCTATTTACCCAGAACTGCCCCTCAGTCCAGAGCTGTCTCTCTGTCCGGAGCTGCCTTTCAGTCCGGAGTTGCCCCTCTATCCTGAGCTACCTCTCTATCCTGAGCTACCTCTCTATCCTGAGCTATCCCTCTGTCCTGAGCTATCCCTCTGTCCTGAGCTATCCCTCTATCCCGGGGCTGCCCCTTGTATTGATGTTACCCAAAGGATTAAGTGGGTGTAGTATGAGGGTGGTCATTTGTAGGGGGAGATGGAAGCTGGGATTGACTATGGTGGGGTGGGGACCTCGCCCTGAGCCTGAGCCACCACCGTGGTCAGATGCCCACCCAGACCCTCCCCTAGACTTTGTGCTGGTGCGCCCGGAGTTCGCACCTTATGGGGGGGGTTATGTCACGTTCCTGACCTATTTCTGTTAGTTTGTTGTATGTGTTAGTTGGTCAGGACGTGAGTTTGGGTGGGCATTCTATGTTGTGTGTTTCTATGTTGGTTTAGGGTTGCCTGGTATGGCTCTTGATTAGAGGCAGGTGTTTGGCGTTCCTCTAATTAAGAGTCATATTTAGGTAGGTTGTTTCACTGTGTTCGTTGTGGGTGGTTGTCTCCTGTGTCTGTGTCGATGTTACACCATACGGGACTGTTTGCGGTTTGTTCGTTTCATGTAGTCTGTTCCTGTTATTTGCGTTCTTCACGTTATATGTAAGTTCGTCGTTTCAGGTCTGTCTACATCGTTTGTTGTTTTATTAGTTATCAAGTATAGTTCGTTTTCGTCTGTTTTGTTTGTTTAATAAATCATGTCATTTCACTACGCTGCGCCTTGGTTTAATCCCTGCTCCTCCTCAACAGGAGAGTGTTTGAGAGAGGAGAGAGAGGTGAGGAAGGGATAAAAAGAGATGAGGGGATGAAAGAAAGAAAAAAAGAGAAAACAGATGAGACAAGAGAATAACAAAAGCATTCATCCTATAATCCAATTGTCAGGGATTTGTTGAATAAAGTATTGTACCCCATCCCTCCTCGCCTGCTCTCTGACTGAATAGGCTTATCTTAGCAGTACGTTTCAATCACACGGTGTAGGCTTGTGGTGACGTGTCGCACCCGTTGGAGTGGTGGAGTGGAGTCATGCGTTAAACCCTCACTACTACATAGATACAGCCAGAGCTTACATAATGTCAGTCTGTCTGTGGGATGCACACGCACGCAGGATTGCGCACGGCGCCATCTGGCCATGATGAGAACCGTTAAACTCCTCCCGCCCAGCTCCAGCAAATTATAACATGCCACCAGAGGGGAAAGGCAGCCTATCGAACTGGTCGAGACTTGTCCAAATACTCATCTATGTACATTATCAAAGTTATTGGTGTCCAATTATAAAACAACACAAATAGAAGGTGTGAGATTGTCAAGACTAAACAATCAACACAGTCCAATCAGTCCACATTGAGACTGGGCTAAGACTGGCAATAGTGGCACTTCCCTCCTATTCAGTCTCTTAAGACATAGAATATCTGCCTGATTAATCTGAAATATTAGCACTTCCATTACCACTGTACATAAAAACCAACAGCATCCTGATCCTGAATCGACACACTCATCCACAATCTATCGTTTCACTGTAGCCTACATCATGACCATCCTATTTCAATAGTGAACATTGATCTAAGTGCATTATGATGTGTCTGGCACACTACTGAGAGTCAATGGATATAATGCTTGGATAGTGTTTTAGTCATCACTGTACATACTATCCTTTAAATTCACAAAAAATGTCAACAATAATGTACTTCAAATGTGGTAAATGAATTGAAAATAAAACTATGTGAATGTTTAAAACCAACTGGCAACCTTTCCATATTCACTTCACAGGGGCATTGACTGAGTATAGTGGCAAGGTGGATGCTGGATTACTAGGTACAGTATGTACTGTAGTACTCTACTACACTAGTTTATCCAGTCATTAGGTCTATATCATCATGAAAGGCAAGTTCGTTTGGAGGAATCTTTTATCAATAATCCCGCGGGAGTATAGATTAGAGAAAGCAAAGCACTCCACCCGACTGATCTTTATTACTATGTAATAACGCAAAATTTTGTCCATCTGATCATCACATAATAAACTAAAATGACTATGTAGGCACAGAGATCGCCTTTACATTGAAGTAGATAGTAGTGTTTTTTTTAAATGACTCTATTGAAATTGTATATGTCGTAATCCAATAGCTTTTTGCCAAAAATGTAACCCATGAAGACGTGGGTTTTATGAATGGTTTCATAGTCAACCTTAATACGTAAAATATCTCACAAAGTATGAGACGATTTATATTTCATAATAATCATAACAATTTACTTTGATTAACCAAAAAGTCAGATTGCGCTTGACAAAGAGACAAGAAGACAAGAAGCAATATGCCCCGCGTAATGAAATGACCTTTTTTTTCTCAGAGACCCCGCTGAACTGAGGGTGCCTGGCTGCCGGGGACAAAGAGGAACCCAGCTGACTTCACTGGAAAGGTCTGGATGCGAAATTTCATTTTCACAAAATGTTTACCTTGCAGCGTTTTATCAATGGCAGCATCCAAACAAACTCATTGTCGCTCTCAGTCTCCACCTCGCGCCCTTGTTCTCCTCCACCTCTCACAATGCAGCGCGCTCCCACGCCCCTCCTCGAAAATACAGTAAGATACAACAAGACTATCTCGCTCTCAGTCTCTATATCTATCCCGCGAGTGATCAACCTCAGAGAGGCGATATTAATCATGCCTATGAAATTCGATTTTCTCTAAGATCTGACAAGCAACCAGGCGCTGAAAACATAGGCAGCACAACATAAATACTAGTGACCCTGTCAAGCAACAAATATGAGATTTTGGAGGAGGCCATAGCCTAATAGGCCTAAATAAACTTTTAATAATTCATTAACCAACCATGCGAGCGAATAAAATAAAATCCTGCAGCCAGGTAAATAATGGTATCAAAACCCGTAATTTTTTATGCAGACAAAATTAACCCACGGGAAGCGTAAAGTAGCGGTGCCACTTACTCCGGTGCTCCTGTCCGGGTAGCCTGCCCTCTCCGCGGTGAGCTTGGTGGTGTTGAGCCCCACTAGAGAGGGCAGAGTCTGCGACATCCAGTTCGTGATCATCGCCATGGTGCTCAGCACAACGCCGATCTTCAGCAAAGGCACCGACATCTCTGCACTCTGCGTTTAACCCAAACCAGCTTCATTCTATTTCAGCACAATCCGGCGAGAAACGAGCAAGGCAATCCATGTTGCCTAGTGAAGCCATAGCCTTCTGGTGTAACACCCGTAGCCCCGGTTTGGTCGGTTGTTCCTTGGACATCACTGGTGAAAGGCTAAAGGGTTCGGAGTTTGGAAAAAGCCCGCAGGAGCAGGTTTGCAGGTTTGGATCAGATTAATGATAATAAACCCTCGATGCCGAATCTGACAGTCCCGAAAGCCGGGAGAAAGTGTGATTGAGGAGCGGTTTAGAGAGAAAATAAGATGTATCTGGATGGGTATCTCTTTCTCTCTCTGTGCTGTCCCGCGCTCTGGTGGCTTTCCCGTTCTCCGTTCCTCTTTAGTTCACGCCCTCCGTCCGCCTCCTGCCTCGCGCGCTCCCTGATTAAGTGCAGTGAATACACACAGGCTGTTCCAAAAGGCTGAGGGAGGGAGGAGATGCCTACGGATCTATAGCAGCACGAGCAACGCGCAACGGTGATGTCAGCCAGGTTCGTCTTGCCTGCTGCTCGAGACGCCCTTCCCCGTGTCACCGGGGGTCCGTGGCTGCCTGGTTGGTATTATCTCGGATTGCGAGTTATTATCCCCGGGGGGATTGGGCAAAGAGCAGTTTCGGGTAAGGTCGCGCCACTTGTCCGGTCGCAAGAAGCTGAGTGCTTAATTTTCCAGGCCGGGGCAGGTGATATTTTTCTCACCCACCCCCGTGGAGCGCGAGCTGTTGGGGTACCGAGAATAACTAAACTTGACGTTAATTTAATGAACAACCCCATGTATTAAAGTCCGTTATTATTTTATTTAATGAAGGTGAGCTAGGCAATAAGGATCATATATACATATATATGGGGCGGAAGGTAGCCTGGTGGTTAGATCCACCAGGCTACCTTGTGGTTGGCCCAACCTGTGGTACCCTGTGGTTGGCCCAACCTTGTGGTACTGGCCCAACCACCGAAAGGTTGGTGCGTCGAATCCCCGAACTGACAAGGTTCTGCCCCTGAACAAGGACGTTAACCTACTGTTCCTACTGTAGGCCGTCATTGTAAATAAGAATTTGTTCTTAACTGGCTTGCCTAGTTAAATAAAAAATATATCCGCATAATAGGGCATGCAATATGGATAACAGCAATGTATCATCCCAAATGCATTAATACACGTCAACAATTTTATGTCTTTATTTTAAAAAGACCGACAGCGCGCACCTATCATCAGCACTGCATTCGAGTATAAAATAAAATTTAAGAGATGTAGGGCCTATGTGAAAGACTCTGGCGCCATCGTGTAGCTGCTTTCGGTATTGCTGGTAAATCAAAGGGACAATAGTCATAATATTGTTCGTTAAATAGCCGCGCGACATCACATGAATGTCACAACCCAATTTAAGTGTGTTGTTTGAATAAATGCGTCACCAAAGGCTTTCTGACGGTGTTACACGCAAACATAACAACATTCATGTTCAGATGGATTATGGATCTCTCTCTCTCTCTCAACCCACCCATGAGTTTCTGTATTATACTCGGTTAGGAGGATATCTACTGGATGAACACCAGAGAGTGAGAGAGAGACCATGAGAGACTGGAAGAAAGAAGACCAAGGAGAAAAATCACAAGTGAACTCATACCCCTTTAAGAAATCTACCACACCAGAATTGCCACAACACCAATATGACACACCAGAGCCCGTATTCACAAAGCCCTCAGAGTATGAGTGCTGATCCAATATTACATGGACAGGGATACCTGACCCTAGGTCAGATTACATGGACAGGGATACCTGGCCCTAGGTCAGATTACATGGACAGGGCTACCTGGCACCTGGGTCAGATTACATGGACAGGGATACCTGGCCCTAGGTCAGAATACATGGACAGGGATACCTGGCCCTAGGTCAGATTACATGGACAGGGATACCTGGCCCTAGGTCAGATTACATGGACAGGGATACCTGGCCCTAGGTCAGATTACATGGACAGGGATACCTGGCCCTAGGTCAGATTACATGGACAGGGATACCTGGCCCTAGGTCAGATTACATGGACAGGGATACCTGGCCCTAGGTCAGATTACATGGACAGGGATACCTGGCCCTAGGTCAGATTAGATGGACAGGGATACTTGGCCCTAGGTCAGATTACATGGACAGGGATACCTGGCCCTAGGTCAGATTACATGGACAGGGATACTTGGCCCTAGGTCAGATTACATGGACAGGGATACCTGGCCCTAGGTCAGATTACATGGACAGGGATACCTGGCCCTAGGTCAGATTACATGGACAGGGATACCTGGCCCTAGGTCAGATTACATGGACAGGGATACCTGGCCCTAGGTCAGATTACATGGACAGGGATACCTGGCCCTAGGTCAGATTACATGGACAGGGATACCTGGCCCTAGGTCAGATTACATGGACAGGGATACCTGACCCTAGGTCAGATTACATGGACAGGGATACCTGGCCCTAGGTCAGATTACATGGACAGGGATACCTGGCCCTAGGTCAGATTACATGGACAGAGATACCTGGCCCTAGGTCAGATTACATGGACAGGGATACCTGGCCCTAGGTCAGATTACATGGACAGGGATACCTGGCCCTAGGTCAGATTACATGGACAGGGATACCTGGCCCTAGGTCAGATTACATGGACAGGGATACCTGGCCCTAGGTCAGATTACATGGACAGGGATACCTGGCCCTAGGTCAGATTACATGGACAGGGATACCTGACCCTAGGTCAGATTACATGGACAGGGATACCTGGCCCTAGGTCAGATTACATGGACAGGGATACCTGGCCCTAGGTCAGATTACATGGACAGAGATACCTGGCCCTAGGTCAGATTACATGGACAGGGATACCTGGCCCTAGGTCAGATTACATGGACAGGGATACCTGGCCCTAGGTCAGATTACATGGACAGGGATACCTGGCCCTAGGTCAGATTACATGGACAGGGATACCTGGCCCTAGGTCAGATTACATGGACAGGGATACCTGGCCCTAGGTCAGATTACATGGACAGGGATACCTGGCCCTAGGTCAGATTACATGGACAGGGATACCTGGCCCTAGGTCAGATTACATGGACAGGGATACCTGGCCCTAGGTCAGATTACATGGACAGGGATACCTGGCCCTAGGTCAGCACTCATACTCCGAGACGCTTTATGAATACGGGCCCATATTGTAGGCACAATACCTGTCCACTTCTTTTCTCCCATCACCTTGTGAATATTTTGAATCCTCCCTTTAATAATTAGAATAATTTTAATCAATACATTTTTGAATTACAAAGCAAAGCAAATCTGTCTCGTGTAAACATTGTGAAGAATCAGAGTGCCAAGCAGAGCACCGAACAGAGCATTACTTGTTTAGTTCTCCACCTATAGGCTTAGCTGTAATCCTGCAAGTTAATACATCAAGACCCCAAATATCCACAGTGCTATATGGGCTACTTCTGTCCTCGCAGTAATGCAATATGCTGATATAAATAAAAGAGGTCAGCTCCCATTCTCTCTCACCTTATATTTCCCCTTCTCTTTCCCGCTCTCCCCCTCTGTATCTGTCTCTTTCTCTCTCTTACTCTCGCTCTCTCTGAGTTTCTCTGTCTCTCTCTCTGCCCCCCTTCTCCATCCCATCCCAGCACAATCCAACCCATCCCTTTCCTGCCCTGACCTCTCCTCCCCTGCCCGGCTCTGCTCACCCCAGCCCAGGGCCATCTCAACTCTGCCAGTCAGCATATCAGTACTAAGCACTAATACTCTACACTAACACTCTCTGGGACAATTTCCCCAACAAAAATTAAGCCTAGACTGTGAGCATGGTTTTTAGTCCATAACTAAGCTTAATCTGTGTCCGGGAATCCATCCCCCTGACCCTCCCCATGGACAGATCAGCTAATAGGGGATAAACCAGTGGACTAGATCGGTCAGTGGAGGACTGCTCAGTCTTGTCACGCTTGGCTGACTATTTCACAGAGAGAGACATGTTTACAGGATTAATGTAAAAGGACAATATGGCCATTTCAGATCGTCTACTTGTACAACTGAGAAAGTACAGTTTAACATATGTACACTAGTATAACTTTGTGATGGTAACTAACTTTCAGAGTTTCATTTACATTGATTTATGAATAAATCAAATCCAAGTTGTCAATCACAGCATAATGCAATGCAACTGCAGACACTCCATCTTTCTCTCCATCTTTCTCTCTTTCACAAGAACTGAATTGATTATAGTGTAAACGTTTCATTATAAACACCTCTCTCTCTCTCTTCTAGCGGGTTTAGCGTGCTTGAAGCCTTCAGGGAGCTGCCACGGGAACAGCTGGCCCTTCTCTGCATAACTGACATAAGATAAACCAACAACAACAACAACAAACACTCACTATAGTATTTGTGCTTCAAAAACATGTTCATTAAGAAACACAACAAATACTTCCCACACTAGCTATGCTTCAAACATTGAGGAATTCTGGAATAAATACTGCCCAGATCCTCAATAAGGTCTGACTGCGGCCCAAGACCAGGATAACTCCAGGGATGAACCGCCCAGGGAAACCAATCCCCCTTGTCGCCGTCAAACCCTTCTCCACATACTAGCTATGCTCTGAATACATGTTCATTAAAATACTCTGGCATACATACTGCTCTAGGGGTCTGACGTTTATGCTAATATAATGACGTGTATGCTAATATAATGGCGTAAAGGATGAGGTGGATCATCTGATGTGTTATGGTAGAACATCTGTCAAGATGTGAGGACGGATGTTGGTTATATTGCCTGAAGAATTGACAGCCAGTGTTTGTATGTGTGTGTGTGTATGTGTGTGTGTGTGTGTGTGTGTATGTGTGTGTGTCTGTGTCTGTGTGTCTGTGTGCCTGTCTGTCTGTGTCTTTGTGTGTCTTTGTGTGTGTGTCTTTGTGTGGCTGAGAGAAAGTGAGTGTGTACATGAGTGTGTGATAGAAAGAAACAGAGAGAGAGAGATAAAACGACAGAGAGACAGAAAGATGATGTCCATCATTGTGACTTGTTGTTGTTGTGCTCCAGAACACAGCACCTGACACAAATCATCCTCCACGGTTTACAGTAGAAATAATACATTTAATTTCAGTGCATACTGCAGACCATGTCTCTCCAACCGGTTCCTGCAGAGCTACAGTCCTATTGGTTTTCACTTCAACCCTAATCTAGTGCATCTGATTCTAATAATTAGCTGGTTGATAAGCTGAATCAGGATACAACTGGGGTTGGAGGGAAAATCTCCAGGAGGGTAGCTCTCCAGGAAGAGGGTTAGATAGTCCTGCTGTAGACTAAGGACAGTGAAATAACACAGATTGATATGTACACTGGCTACCTCAGTGACATCTCCTAAATACTTTAACGTTCCTCTCTAAAATAAAACAATAGCCTGCAGTGACAATATTTTCAAAAGACATCTGTATCTTGTATCTGTCCAGGCTGTAGGGGTAAAAGTGAAGTGGGGTGACATAAATCATCTGTAGAGCAAGTTATGTTGAAACAGAATCTGTTCAATAAATGTGAGTCTGGCTTTGATCACAAAGAAATGTGCTGCTCTTTCTATCTATCTCTCTCTTTCTCTCTCTCTGTCTCTCTCTCTTTCTCTGTCTCTCTTTCTCTCTCTCTTTCTCTTTTGCTCTCTTTCTTTCTTTCTCTCTCTCTCACACACTCTCTCTGTCTATCTCCAACCCATATTTCTCTGTCTTTCTCCCCAATCTCTCTCACTCCAACTCTTTCCAAAACACCCAATTTCCCTCTACCTCGGCATCCTTGAGTGTGATGTGTGTGGTGTTTGATGTTGTATGGTCTCTGTTGTCGGTTAAGCTATAAATAGTGCTCCACGGTGAGTATTATAGTGGTTCTGATAATGCTGGAGGCCGGTGGGGGTTGAGGCTGTAGCCATGGTGAGTATTATAGTGGTTCTGATAATGCTGGAGGCCGGTGGGGGTTGAGGATGTAGCCATGGTGAGTATTATAGTGGTTCTGATAATGCTGGAGGCCGGTGGGGGGTTGAGGCTGTAGCCATGGTGAGTATTATAGTGGTTCTGATAATGCTGGAGGCCGGTGGGGGTTGAGGCTGTAGCCATGGTGAGTATTATAGTGGTTCTGATAATGCTGGAGGCTGGTGGGGGTTGAGGCTGTAGCCATGGTGAGTATTATAGTGGTTCTGATAATGCTGGAGGCCGGTGGGGGTTGAGGCTGTTGTCACGGTGAGTATTATAGTGGTTCTGATAATGCTGGAGGCCGGTGTGGGTTGAGGCTGTGGCCAGATATTGACTGACCTTGTTACAAATGACATCCATCCAAAATGCTCACGCACAGTCACACACTCAAACACACGCATGCAATCATATAAACACACACACGCACGTACACACACACCAAGGCCATCCAGGGCCACAAACTACAGTGTCAACACAGCCCCTTAGACACCACAACATGCAGCACCCAAACTGTATAATGCAGGATGAAGTCCAACCTCGTATGCCTTTTCCTCTTCAATCAAGGAGATCAGAAGGCCAACATGTACAACAGAGTCAGCATTACTGAGAGCTCAGCGCAGTGTTTGTGTCACAGTGTTATAGGGAGACTACAGTGATGTGTTGGTTATGGTGAAAGATGCATGGGAGAGATGAGGATAGCAGAGTGTCTATGTGTTTTGTGGGGTCAGCTATTTCTCTCTGAGGCTGTGTGATGTAGAAAACACACACACACACACCTCACTTGGCACCGACGTCAGTCCAACAACGTCCTCTGAGTGATATTTGACAGAGCTGTCCGTTAACATTAATCCAATCTGAAATGAAGTAAATGTTGAGGCCTGGGGTTGAATTTGTATTAAAAGGGTTTAAAAGAAATAGATAGAATATTGTGTGGTTGATGATTGTACATTGAGAAATAGATTTCCGCATAATGGACATGTTGACCGAATTATTATGTTGAACTAATGCCAATTTGGTTTGGTAGCCTGATGTTAGCTTGTTTATGCACAGGGGGACGGGACAGTGTACGTCTGTGGGAATTAACAGATACACATGTGTTTTGGTGAGACAGAAAATAATTTAAAAAATATGTGAGCAACCTTTTACGTAAACACTTGTGCTATACTTTTGTGAATTAACTTTGAACTGTAGGGTTAACTGTGCACACCATCGTCTCACAGATTGACAAATGCTGTGCTGGTGATTAAGACATTTGACAATAGAAACACACGTGACTATATTCTTCAATTACATGATCAACCATTACGGCCTTGGAGACTTCTTAGGTGATTGGATTGATATGTCGGGGTGGGTATTCCTTTATGACAGACCAATAACATTTTATTTTGTTGGTTAGAACAAAGACCTCCTTTCTCATCTCCATAGTCAAGTTCTCAAGCTCCACAGTCACTTCTCCTTTGGTCTTATTCAAAGGACCATGCATGCTGTGTGCTGTGCTACTTGAAATGCAATAATATTTGACTGCTTGTTATTCGAAACAAACGACACATGCAGAATACCGATACATATATCAGACACATCACAATGATTCGATTTAGAATGAAAAACAATAACCATTCTGACATAATCCTAACCCTCACACAGATGATTTCGTTGGATGGGTTGATTTGTCATTCATTCATTACATTTGCTTATAATTTATACGTGTGTAATATATTTTGTATATTTACACATTTGTGTGCATGTAGGATTTTGTACATCTCTATCCCTGCGCATTACACAGAGCCCCGTTAGAGTTAGGCTATGTGACATTCATTGGGCGCTGCTGGCGCTATCTGCGCCCGTGTAGCACAATGTATCCACATCATCGCCATGTAATCCCACCCGTTAATCTCTTTAAGCGCTGAAACTGGCTAATTCACTTTAGCTCTGTCTAGGCTACCGAGAAGGCACCGGGTACTAATATTTTATCTCGAGCCAAGTAACTGCTCACCACAGCGTAGCTCTAATACAGCGGGGAAAATGGCGTGTGTTTAAACCTACTTGAGTGAGTTCTGTGCCCATCAACACGAGGACGATAAGACTCAGGATCTTGCTCGAGGGCTGCATCTCTTTCCTCCGGGTGTGTGGAACCAACGCTCTCACATGCAGATCAGTCCCTTTGCGTCCCCCGCACGGAAGTCCTCTCCTCTCCGCTCCCTCGTAGCGCTGCGGTCGCTCGCTCGCTCTTATCCCTCAGCAACCAAATAGTAGAAAACGAGAAATCGTTATTACGGAATCAGAGTCTCTTAGCATATTTATTTAATCTCGGCTCCTCCGTCTTGGTGTTTCTGTTCTTTCTTCTTTTCTTTCTTCCTCTCTAATCGCCACAACGCGTTCTGATAAACATTTGCGAAGGGAAACGTTGGTTTAAAATACGGGAAGCAGCACTGGTTACTCAGATATTGCCAAAACTTTGCCTTCCTGCCTGGAGTCGCCAAATAAGCGATGGGTGTAAAATGAGAGAGCGCGGAGCTGTCCACCGTGCTGAAACAGGAAGTGACGTGGCAGAGCGTGGGAAATTCAAGCAGGACAACATGGAGCGCGCCAGAGAGATAGGAATAATATTTTATGATTTTTATGATTGAAAAAACATGACCCTTTTTCAATTCTAATATTTATACTGAACCAAAATATAAACGCAACATGTCAAAGTGTTGGTCCCATGTTTCATGAACTGAAAGGAAAGATCAAAGAGATGTTCCATGTCAACGTTGTGAACATGGTGTCGGTGGGGTTATGGTATGGGCAGGCATAAGCTACAGACAACAAACACAATTGCATTTTATCTATGGCAATTTAAATGCACAGAGATACCGTGACGAGATCCGGATGCCCATTGTTTTGCCAGTCATCCGCTGCCATCATTTTCATGTTTCAGCATGAAAATGCACAATTGTCTAAAAGAATGTTGCAAGGATCTGTCATGCTTCCTGGGAGATAAACATGTCCCAGTTCTTCCATGGCCTGTATACTCACCAGTCATGTCACCTATTGAGCATGTTTGGGATGCTCTCGATCAATGTGTACGACAGCATGTTCCAGTTCCCGTCAATTTCCAACAACATCGCACAGCCACGTAGAAAAAGGAGGAAGAGAAGCGCTACTAAGGTACACAATAGTAGAGTTTGGTAGACAGAAGGTGCTCTTTGGTAAAAGGGGTACATTGGCCATCAAAAAGAAAGAAGGACCAAGACACTCTTCATATAATTAATGAACATGCCTTTATTTGTATGGCATGTTCACTGGAAACAAAGTTTAAAAACTCTGATACGTTTTGGCTGCATGGCCTTCGTCAGGGAGTAACATCGCACAGCCATTGAAGGAGTGGTACAACATTCCACAGGCCACAATCAACAGCCTGGTCAACTCTATGCAAAGGAGATGTGTCGTGCTGCATGAGGTCACACCAGATGGTGGTCACACCAGATACTGACTGGTTTTCTGATCCACGCCCCTACCTTTTTTTTAAAGGTATCTGTCACCAAAAGATGCATATCTGCATTCCCAGTGATGTGAAATCCATATTAGAGCCTAATTTATTTATTTCAATTGCCTGATTTCCTTATATGAACTGTAACTCAGTAAAATCTTTGAAATTGGGTCATGTTGGGTTAAAAAAAATTGTTTAGTGTAATTTATTTGTTGGTCACAGCCCTTTTAAAATACATCTGGCCTGTTTGTGTTCTAGACTAGAGAGCCTATTTAGTCCATTGGGAGTATGTTCTTTGATTTGACTCAAATTCCACAATTATTGTATTTATTTGACATTTACATACACCTCTGTTCATTGACGATAAAATAATACATGATATATGATGATAGTCAATAAGGCTGGAATGATGTAATGGTTTCCAAATGGAGAAATTGATCAGCCACTAATGGCAGTAACAGTGGCTTCATCCTGTGTAGTATATACTTAAGCAATAAGGCCTGAGGAGGTGTGGTATATGGCCTGGACACAGCCGTGGTATATTGGCCATATATCGCAAACCCCCAAGGTGCCTTATTGCTATTATAAACTGGTTACCAACATAATTAGAGCAGAAAAGTAAATGTTTTGTCATACCCATAGTATATGGTCTGATATACCACGTCTGTCAGCTAATCAGCATTCAGGGCTCAAACTACCCAGTTTATAATTAGCTACAACTACAGCCTGTTCTTGATATGCTTTACCCCACTGCACAATCCAGGGATATCTACATTTATGAAGTTGACAGCAACCTTAGTTGGGTTTGAAAGTGCACATTTTTTATTTGAGTGTCCTCCTCTCCCTGCCCACATGTGCTATACAGTGCTATACAGTGATATACAGTGCTGTACAGTGCTATACAGTGCTATACAGTGATATACAGTAATACACAGTGCTACACAGTGCTTTACAGTGCTATACAGTGCTATACAGTGATATACACTGCTATACACTGCTATACAGTGCTATACAGTGATATACAGGGTTATACAGTGATACACAGTGATACACAATGCTATACAGTGCTATACAGTGATATACAGGGTTATACAGTGATACACAGTGATACACAATGCTATACAGTGATATCATGTACAGTGATATACAGTTCTATACAGTGCTTTACAGTGCTATACAGTGCTTTACAGTGATATACAGTGATATCATGTACAGTGATATACAGTGCTATACAGTGCTTTACAGTGATATACAGTGATATACAGTGCTTTACAGTGATATGCAGTGCTATACAGTGATATACAGTGTGTTATAGTGCTGTATAAAACATGTGGCAGCTTGGAAAGGGTTTTACAGAACCTGTCACTGGAACCTGGTTTACGTCCTCCCCCAAACTTAGTTGAAAATATGTTGTTGGTGGTGGTGGTGGTGGGTGTGTGTGTGTGTGTGTGTGTGTGTGTGTGTGTGTGTGTGTGTGTGTGTGTGTGTGTGTGTGTGTGTGTGTGTGTGTGTGACCCCTTAATAATGTCACTTGTTTCAAATAATTTGGAAATTATTCAGACCCCTTCACTTTTTCCACATTTTTTCTTACGTTATAGCCTTATTCTAAAATGGATTAAATACATGTTTTTCCTCATTAATCTACACACAATACCGAATAATGACAAAGTGAAAAAAGGTTTTTAGGAATGTTTGTACATTTATAAATAATGAAAAAAAAATACCTTATTTACATAAGTATTCAGACACTTTGCTATGAGTCTCGAATTTGAGCTCAGGTGCATCCTGTTGTATTGAATACGACGGGAGACAGAGAGCTGGTTTCAAGCGCAGGGCGCAGCAGGTGTTTATTGTAAAGGACCACAGGAGGAGGCAGGTAGCTGGGTCCAGGGGCAGGCAGAAGGTCATACAAAGGGGGTCCAAAAGGGCTAAAGTACAGGCAGGGAATATGAAAAGGTGTCGTTAGTGAGGCAGGCAAAAACTATCATACACGGGAGGAGTAAATCACTGGGAAAAACAGCGCTCTGAAAGACGTGTGTCACAAAACAAACAATACCTCACAGTGATGGGGTGCAAAGAACTGAACTAAATAGTGTGTGATAATGACATACAGGTGTGTGAACAGGTGATTAGAATTCAGGTGATTGGGATCTGGAGAGTGAGCTGCGTTCAGGGGATCTATGTGTTTGAGAGTGTGAGCTGGAAAGTGGGCTGGAAAGTGAGCTGCGTTCAGGGGATCTAGGTGTTTGAGAGTGTGAGCTGGAAAGTGGGCTGGAAAGTGAGCTGCGTTCAGGGGATCTAGGTGTTTGAGAGTGTGAGCTGGAAAGTGGGCTGGAAAGTGAGCTGCGTTCAGGGGATCTAAGTGTTTGAGGGTGTGAGTTGGAAGCAGACGTTAAACCTGTTTCTATTGATCATCCTTGAGATGTTTCTACAACTTGATTGGAGTCCACCTGTGGTAAATTCAATTAATTGGACATGATTTGGAAAGGCACACACCTGTCTACATAACGTCCCTGTCACGCCCTGACCTTAGAGAGCCTTTTTATGTCTCTATTTGGTTTGGTCAGGGAATTGATTTGGGGTGGGCATTCTATGTTTTGTTTTTCTATCACCTAATAAAGGAATATGTACGCTCACCACGCTGCTCTTTGGTCTACTTCTTACGACGGCCGTGACAGTCCCACAGTTGACAGTGCATGTTAGAGCAAAATCCAAACCACGAGGTCAAAGGAATTGTCCGTAGAACCCCGAGATATGATTGTGTCGAGGCACAGATCTGGGGAAGGGTACCAGAAAATTGTCTGCAGCATTGAAGGTCCCCAAGAACACAGTGAACTACATCATTCTTAAATAGAAGAAGTTTGGAACCACCAAGACTCTTCCTAGAGCTGGGCAACTGGCCAAACTGAGCAATCTGGGGAGAAGGGCCTTGGTCAGGGAATTGACCAAGAACCTGATGGTCACTCAGACAGAGCTCCAGAGTTCCTCTGTGGAGATGGGAGAACCTTCCAGATGGACAACCATATATGCAGCACTCCACGGTAGAGTGGCCAGACGGAAGCCACTCTTCAGTAAAAGGCAAATGACAGCCCCTTTGGAGTTTTCTAAAAGGCACCTAAAGACTCTCAGACCATGAGAAACAAGGTTCTCTGGTCTGATGAAACCAAGATTGAACTCTTTGGCCTGAATTCCAAGCGTCACGTCTGGAGGAAACCTGGCACCATCTCTATGGTGAAGCATGGTGGTGGCAGCATCATGCTGTGGGGATTTTTTCAGCAGTAGGGACTGGGAGACCAGTCAGGGCCGGGGGAAAGATGAATGGAGCAAAGTACAGAGAGATGCTTGATGAGAAACTGCTCCAGAGCGCTCAGGACCTCAGACTGGGGGCGAAGGTTCACCTTCCAACAGGACAACGACGCTAACCACACAGCCAAAACAACACAGGAGTGGCTTTGGGACAAGTTTCTGACTCTCCTTGAGTGGCCCAGCCAGAGCCCGGTCTTGAACCCGATCAAACATCTCTGGAAAGACCTAAACATAGCTGTGCAGCAACGCTCCCCATCCAACATGATAGAGCTTGAGAGGATCTGCAGAGAAGAATGGGACAATCTCCCCAAATACAGGTGTGCCAAGCTTATGGCGTCATACCCAAGAAGACTCGTGGCTGTAATCACTGCCATAGGTCCTTCAACAAAGTACTGAGTAAAGGGTCTGAATACGTATAGTACCAGTCAAACGTTTGGACAAACCTTCTCATTTAAGGGCTTTTCTTTGTACTATTTTCTACATTGTACAACTATGAAATAACACATATGGAATCATGTAGTAACCAAAACAGTGTTAAACAAATCAAAATATATTTTATATTTCAGATTCTTCAAAGTAGCCACCCTTTGCCTCGATGACAGATTTGCACACTCTTGGCATTCTCTCAACCAGTTTCCCCTGGAATGCTTTTCCAAACAACTTGAAGGAGTTTCCACATAGGTTGAGTACTTGTTGGCTGCTTTTCCTTCACTTTGCGGTCCAACTCATCCCAAATTGGGTTGAAGTAAGGTGATTGTGGAGAACAGGTCATCTGATGCAGCACTCCATCACTCTCCTTCTTGGTCAAATAGCCCTTACACAGCCTGGGGGTGGTTTGGGTCATTGTCCTGTTGAAAAACAAATGATAGTCCCATTAAGCGTAAACCAGATGGGATGGCGTATCGCTGCAGAATGCTGTGGTAGCCATGCTGGTTAAGTGTGCCTTGAATTCTAATAAATCACAGACAATGTCACCAGCAAAGCACCCCCACACCATAACACCTCCTCCTCCATGCTTTACGGTGGGAACCACACATGCGGCGATCATCCATTCACCTACTCTGCGTCTCACAAAGAAATTAAAATAAAATTTGGACAGATTTGCAACAGTCTAATGTCCCTTGCTCTTGTTTCTTGGCCCAAGCAAGTCTCTTATTATTATTGGTGTCCTATAATAGTGATTCTTTGCAGCAATTCGTCCATGAAGGCCTGATTCACGCAGTCTCCTCAGAACAGTTGATGTTGAGATGTGTATGTGTCACGCCCTGACTTTAGTTATATTTGTTTTCTTTATTTTTTGGTTAGGTCAGGGTGTGACAAGGGTGGTTTGTTTAGTTTTTGTCTTGTCTAGGGTTTTTGTCTTGTCTAGGGTTTTTGTTTATCTATGAGGATTTTGTATGGTCTAGGGGTTTGTAGATTTATGGTGGCCTGAATTGGTTCCCAATCAGAGACAGCTGTTTCTCGTTGTCTCTGATTGGGGAGCCTATTTAGGTTGCCATTTTCCATGTTGGTTTTGTGGGTAGTTGTTTTCTGTTTTGTGTGAGTACCTGACAAAACTGTTGCGTTTTGTTCCACTTTTGTTTTTTGTTTCAGTGTTCTGGTTATAATAAACATCATGAACACGTACCACGCTGCGCTTTGGTCTAATCCTTCTTCCTCAGACGAACAGCGTCACAGTATGTTACTTGAACTCTGTGAAGCATTTATTTGGGCTGCAATTTCTGAGGCTGGTAACTCTCATGATCTTATCGTCTGCAGCAGAGGTAACTTTGGGTCTTCCTTTCCTGTGGCGGTCCTCATGAGAGACAGTTTCATTACAGAGCTTGATGTTTTTTGCGACTGCACACACATTTTCCGTATTGACTGACCTTCATGTCAAATGGTAATGATGGACTGTCATTTCTCTTTGCTTATTTCAGCTGTTCTTGCCATCATATGGACTTGGTCTTTCACCAAGTAGGGCTATCTTCTGTATACAAACCCTACTTTGTCACAACAGAACCAATTGGCTGAAATGCATTAAGAAGGATTAAGAATGCTTTAAATACATTAAGAAGGATTGAAATGCATTAAGAAGAAAAAGTTCCACAAATTAACTTTTAACAAGGCACATCTGTTAATTGAAATGCATTCCAGCTGACTACCTCATGAAGCTGGTTGAGAGAATGCCAGAGCGTGTTCAAAGCTGTAATCAAGGCCTACTTTAAAGAATCTCAAATCTGAAATATATTTTTTTAACACTTTTGTTTAACACTTTTTTGGTTACTACGTGTTCATATGTGTTGTTTCATAGTTTTGATGTCTTGGGGGCCTGTGTGTGGGGGCCTGTGCTTGGGGGCCTGTGTGGGGGCCTGTGTGTGGGGGCCTGTGCTTGGGGGCCTGTGTGTCTAACTCTATGTACTTTTTCACTTTACTGGAACATTGAGCATTCTCTCTCTGGGCCGTGCCCATTTAATTGTGTGCCTCTGTAATGGCCTCTTTTCTCTTTTCCAAAAGTAATGCGTCTGTCAATTGGGTGCCCGAGAAGTCTTTGATGCGATTCCATGGCCGCCAGGCTGCCTGTCTCGACTGAATTGTATTATACACTAATAGCTTAAAGGCATGAAGCCTCAGACACACGCTCCTTAAACAGGAAAACAGCTCACAGAGGGACCCAGCTAGCTGTAGCTGGCTAAACATATACACTCAAATCCACTCTGGTTACAAAGCACTGAGCCAAAGAAATACATAGTCTCCGTCCAAATGGCACCCTATTCAGTTTATACTCTACTTTTGATCAGGTTCTGGCACTAAATAGGGAATAGGGTGCCATCTGAGATGCACACAGAGAGATATTGTGCTGTAATGTGAAAGAACAGACTGCATAGACTGATGATTGTTGTCAATTTTACTACCTGGTAAGGTGGTGAAGTCAGGTTAAGATCCTATTATACTTTAACCCTCTTTGACTTGTGGACAAAATGTATATTTTTACTGGTGTGCTTTTGAATGGAAACGCTAGCTACAGAAGGTGCCCTCAAATTAGCTAAGAGGTTAATGGGAAAACCCTTGAATAAACTGCAGCCTAAAATATATTATTGTTCACAACCAGCAGAACATTTCTGCCGGCATACCAAATGGCACCCTATTCCCTGTAGTGCACTACATTTGACCCGGGCCCATATGGCTGTTGTCAAAAGTTGTGCTCTATATAGGGAATAGGGTGCCATTTGTGATGCCCTCACTGTCTGTTCAAAGTGGTTGAGCTGCTCCACTATCATTCTCTTAAAAACAGCAATACAATACAGTCAGTCAATCCCTACAGTCTAGATATACTGAACACATTAAATGAACCTCTCACTGTCATGGGACTTGAATAACAGAAAATAGATGTTACCAATTTTGCTTCCATTATGTTGTATGAGTGGTGTGTGTGTGGAGGTGCGTGACTGTGTGTGTGTGTGGGGGGGGGGGGGTGACTGTGTGGGTGTGTGTGTGACTGTGTGTATGTGTGTGTGTGTATGTGTGTGCGTGCATGCATATGTGTGTGTGTGGCCTACAGTATACAGTACTGGATCAGAATGTGATTATGAAGTGTTGAAATGATGATTCTGTAAGTGATGGTAGATCAATGTGCACTAAGAGGATGTCCCACTTGCTTTACAGAGTTCATTAATGCTCTCCAGTCCACTTGCTTTAGTCTAGCAACCAGTCCAAGACTAATCCCACTGTTACAGGATGCCTAGACATGATGCATTATTAAAAAACACAGTCATAGCTAGCCACAACGTCCCCTAGTCGTTTATGACTGTGTGACGAAGATCCAGCCTGGTTAATATGATCCATTATTGAGCAGTTACGCCACAGTCTATTGACGTGAAAAGCGTTTAAGTCTGTGTGTGTGTGTGTAGATATGATCCATTATTAACAGCAGAGATCTCCTTGCGGCACCACAGAGATTCATTAGGACAGATTATTTTTATCCCAGAGTTAAAACACCTATACTTACGTTGACAGTTGTGATTAGCGTGAGCTAGTGACCCAGATAGAGTTAGCGACCTGTCTCTTCACAGTCGGTGTCACGGGCAAGAATACACAGCAGGGTAAGAGGAGGAGGAGAAAGACTATGAAAGTGAAAAAGAGGAAGATGAAGAGGAAGATAAAATAAGAGGAGGAGGAAGAGGAAGGGGAGGAGGAAAATGAGGAAGACGAGGAGGAGGAAGAAAGGAGAAACTGAAAATGGGACCACTTCCATGGGAAATGAATAATAGAACCTACAGGCTTTGACGGAGTTGGGGAAGAGTTGGAGTGAGTTAAGTGGTGGGTTCGATGTCTCTTGAGACAGACCATATACGTAGGCTCTCTCTCTCTCTCTCTCTCTCTCTCTCTCTATCTCTCTCTCTCTCTCTCTCTCTCTCAACATAGTATAAATGGCAGTGACTGGACGGAGGGAAGTTTCCCCAAAAAATACATTCGATTAAAGTTTTCAAATTCTTTCTGGGTTGATAATTGGCCAGTTAAAGTACTGCAATGATTGCTTACCGTTTTATCTGTCTCTCCTTTCCTATTAAGCTACTTGAGTGAGTAAGTGAGACAGAGAGAGAAAGAGAGCGCGACAAAGTGAAAGAGAGAGAGAGAGAGAGAGAGACAGAGAGAGAGCGAGAGGTAGAGAGTGAGATAGGGAGAGATTCTCTATGACCGAATACAGACCTTCCTCACACAACATAATGCTCTCAGCAAAAAACAAATTGTCTTTCTACCCAAACACAGAACAACAGACCACATACACACATTACACACACTAGTAAACCAGCATGTTCATCAAAAAAGCAGAGGAAAAGTATAAATATGTGTTGTTGATTTTAAGAATGCTTTTGATTCCATATGGAATTATGGATTATATTACAAAACCCTCCAATGCAGCATTGGGGGTAAAGTAAATGACATCATAAAATCTATTTACTTGAACAACAAGTGTAGTATTAAACTGAACAATAAAAGACCAGAGTTTTTTGCACAAGGGCAAGTGGTGAGCCAAAGGTGTAATTTACGTCCACATCAACGAACTAGCAGTGTTGTTGGACCGATCTGCAGCCCCTGGACTCACCCTCAAAGATGAGGTCAGATTCCTGGTCTATGCAGATGTCCTTGTCCTACTGTCACCAATAGAGCAAGGTCTACAGGAACAACTTAATGTTCTTTACAATATCAACTGGGCAATCAACATCAACTTTCAGGAAATCAAAGTCATGATTTTCCAGAAAAAGGCCAGGAATCAGAGCAACAGACACTCCTTCAAACGAGTAAATACCATGATGTAACATGCTCAATGGTACAACTACCTGGGACAAAAAATGAGTGCCTCTGGTGGATTTGGTCTGGCAGTGAATGCACTAAAAGAAAAAGCCTGAAAAGGATTTTACACCATAAAAAGAAAATTCTCAAAAATACTAAGTATTCCTATCCAAATCTGGTGCAAATTATTCAATAGTGTAATTTAACCAATTGCACTATATGGAAGCGAGGCCTGGGATCCAACCTGTAACTATGATTGTAAGCAGTGGGGGTAAAGCCCAATAGAAAATGTATGAATTCTGCAGAATTGTACTAAATAACAAAAATAAAGTACCAAATAATGCATGCAGAAAAAGTAACCACTTAAAATTAAGCTCCAAAACATCCAAATCAAAGCACTGGAAACCCATGAGCTGAAGCCTGAAAAGAGTCCCTAGGATAGGGGGCAGCATTTTCACGTTTGGATGAAAAGCATACCCAGATTCAACTGCCAGCTACTCATCCCCAGAGGATAAGATATGCATATTGTTAGAAGATTTGGATAGAAAACACTCTGAAGTTTCTAAAACTGTTTGAATCATGTCTGTGAGTATAACAAAACTTATTTAGCAGGCGAAACCCCGAGGACAAACCATTCAGATTTTTTTTTTTTGAGGTCACTCTCTTTTCCATGAGGTTTCATTGGGAAACCAGATTTCTAATCGACCTGCTTGCAGTTCCTACCACTTCCACTGGATGTCAACAGTCTTGAGAAATTGGTTGAGGTTATTCCTTTGTGTAATGAAGAAGTACGGCCATCTTGAATGAGAGTCACATTAAGTGTCCTGTTAGATAGAAGCACGTGAGCAGAACGCTGGCTATAGTTGGTTTTAATCCTGTATTGAACACAGATAATCCCGTCTTCAATTTGATCGATTATTAACGTTAAAAAATACCTAAAGTTGTATGACAAAAGTAGTTTGACATTTTTTGGTAAAGTTTACAGGTAACCTTTGAGATATTTTGTAGTCACGTTTGAGCAATTTGGAAGCAGTGTTTTTCTGGATCAAACGCGCCAAATAAATGGACATTTTGGATATATATCGACAGAATTAATCGAACAAAAGGACCATTTGCGATGTTTATGGGACATATTAGAGAGCCAACAACAGAAGCTCGTCAAAGGTAAGGCATGAATTATATTTTTATTTCTGCGTTTTGTGTCGCACCTGCAGGGTTGAAATATGCTTCTCTCTCTTTGTTTACAATGGTGCTATCCTCAGATAATAGCATTGTTTGCTTTCGCCGAAAAGCCTATTTGAATTCACAACCAGTGTAGCTTTAATTTGGTATCTTTCATGTGTGATTTAATGAAAGTTAGATTTTTATAGTAATTTTCATAGTAATTAATTTGAATTTGGCGCACTGCATTTTCTCAGGTTTTTGCCAAGTGAGACAGTAGCATCCCGCCTAAACTCAGATTTTTGGATATAAATATGAACTTTACCAAACAAAACATACATGTATTGTGTAACATGAAGTCCTATGAGTGTCATCTGATGAAGATCATCAAAGGTTAGTGATTAATTTTATCTCTATTTCTGCTTTTTGTTACTCCTCTCTTTGGCTGGAAAAATGGCGGTGTTTTCTGTGGCTATCTACTGACCTAACATAATCGTTTGGTGTGCTTTCGCCGTAAATCCTTTTTGAAATCAGACATGTTGGCTGGATTCACAACAAGTGTAGCTTTAATTTGGTGTCTTTCATGTGTGATTTCATGAAAGTTTGATTCTTATATATATTTGAATTTGGCGCTCTGCATTTTTACTGGCTTTTGGCCAAGTGGGACGTTAGCGTCCCACATATCCTAGAGAAGTTAAAAACACTAAACAACCATATTATCCAAACACAGGGAAATCAATGAAATTGTTACAGCAATGAAAACCTATTTGACAAATTGGGAAAAATAAACAAAAACACAGAATAAACTAAATTGCTATTTGGCCCTCAAAAGGGAATACAAATTGGCAGAATATCTCTAATCTGTCTGAGATACAAAACAGAGACAGATCCTGACCAAATACAGGCTCAGCGATCACCAATGGGCTATAGAAAAAGGGAGACACAAAAAGACATGGCTACCCAAAGAGGAGCGTCTATGTGGTCACTGCACCACAGGGGAGGCAGAGACAGAGATGCACTTTTTCCTCTACTGTGAGAAATACTCCCAAATATGATCAGATTTTCGCAAGGAAATTGTCACGTATACTCCCTCTCTGGCCTCTAGGTCACCAGACTGCTGATTATTACACACAACTGTCACCATCGTCACGCGCACCAGCGCTTATTGACACTCACCTGGACTCCATCACCTCCTTGATTACCTGCCGTATTTATGTCACTCCCTTTGGTTCCTTCCCCAGGTGTTATTGTTTCTGTGTCAGTTTCATGTCTGTGCGTTGTTTGTGTTTCTTGTTTTGTATTATGTTTTGTTCATTTATTAAATTATTCACACCCTGAATAATTGCTTCCCGACTCCCAGCAGAAATATCTCAATCAACTCCCAACTTCTGTTCATTTACTAATAACATAAGCTGGAAATTATTCTGGGTGAGGGAGAAACCGCAAATATTACTGCCAGACATGACCATTCATTTCTTGAAGTATTTACATTGTATATAACTGACAGTAATACATAGTGGAACCACCATCATGTACATGTTGTTGTTTACTTATTAGCCCTTCTTTCTTTTTCATAATCATATTTTTATTTAATTAAATGTATCGACTGAATATTACACAATACAACAGTAGTAGTGTTGTACCTGTATACATGATTATATGCACTATTATTGCTACTACTGAAATTAACTGTATTTCATTATCCTCATTGCATTTTACTGTATTTACTGAAATGCTGTACCATTACACTGCTTTGGCAATATCTATACATTTTATTTCATGCCAATAAAGCAATCTGAATTTGAATTAGAGAACCTTTGTAATTCACGTCCCTCCCTCCCGGGCCGTCGGCCATTACTTTCCCCATCCATCACCAACACCTCTCGGAGCTTGGCAGCCCTCTCCACGGAGATACAGCGACAGATATTAAAAATATGATTCTCAGCTCTTTTATGTCTCTGAGATGTCCCATTCATGTGCTTCTGGTTTTGAGGCCGCCCGTCACTTAGGCTCATGATTAATCCTGGGCTGGCAAAGTACGAGAGAGAGAGGAGAGAGGGAGAAAGAGAGAGGGAGGGAGGGAGAGAGAAAAGATGGAGAGAAAGTGTGTGTGTGACAAACAGACAGACAGAGACAAAGAGAGAGGGAGAGAGAGCGAGGGAGAGAAATGGAGAGAGAGAGAAAGAGGGAGAGAGAGAGAGAAAGATGGAGAGAGAAAAAGAGAGCGAAAGGGAGGGAGGGTGAAAGAGATATTAATAATAGAGGGAGAGAGATATATTAATAATAGAGGGAGAGAGAGATATTAATAATAGAGGGAGAGAGAGATATTAATAATAGAGGGAGAGAGAGATATTAATAATAGAGGGAGATAGAGATATTAATAATAGAGGGAGAGAGAGATATTAATAATAGAGGAAGATATAGATATTAATAATAGAGGGAGAGAGAGAGATATATTAATAATAGAGGGAGAGAGAGATATTAATAATAGAAGAAGATAGAGATATTAATAATAGAGGGAGAGAGAGAGAGATATTAATAATAGAAGAAGATAGAGATATTAATAATAGAGGGAAAGAGAGAGATATTAATAATAGAGGGAGAAAGAGATATTAATAATAGAGGGAGAGAGAAATATTAATACTAGAGGGAGATAGAGATATTAATAATAGAGGGAGAGAGAGAGATATTAATAATAGAGGGAGAGAGAGAGAGATATTAATAATAGAGGGAGAGAGAGAGAGATATTAATAATAGAGGGAGAGAGAGAGATATTAATAATAGAGGGAGAGAGATATTAATAATAGAGGGAGAGAGAGAGAGATATTAATAATAGAGGGAGAGAGAGAGATATATTAATAATAGAGGGAGAGAGATATATTCATAATAGAGGGAGAGAGAGATATTAATAATAGAGGGAGAGAGAGAGATATATTAATAATAGAGGGAGAGAGATATTAATAATAGAGTGAGAAATAAATATTAATAATAGAGGGAGAGAGAGAGAGATATTAATAATAGAGGGAGAGAGAGAGAGATATTAATAATAGAGGGAGAGAGAGAGAGATATCAATAATAGAGGGAGAGAGAGATATATTAATAATAGAGGGAGAGAGAGAGATATTAATAATAGAGGGAGAGAGAGAGAGATATTAATAATAGAGGGAGAGAGATATATTAATAATAGAGGGAGAGAGAGAGATATTAATAATAGAGGGAGAGAGAGATATTAATAATAGAGGGAGAGAGAGAGATATTCATAAAATAGAGGGAGAGAGAGAGATATTAATAAAATAGAGGGGGAGGGGGAGATATTAATAAAATAGAGGGAGAGGGAGAGATATTAATAAAATAGAGGGGGAGAGAGATATATTAATAAAATACAGGGAGACAGAGAGATATTAATAATAGAGGGAGAGAGATATTAATAAAATAGAGGGAGAGAGATAGATATTAATAATATAGAGGGAGAGAGTGAGAGATATTAATAATAGAGGGAGAGAGATATTAATAAAAAAGAGGGAGAGAGAGATATGAATAAAATAGAAGGAGAGGGAGAGGGAGAGATATTAATAAAATAGAGGGAGAGTGAGAGATATTAATAAAATAGAGGGAGAGAGAGAGATATTAATAAAATCGAGGGAGAGAGAGAGATATTAATTAAGTAGAAGGAGAGGGAGAGATATTAATAAAATAGAGGGAGAGGGAGAGGGAGAGGGAGAGGGAGAGATATTAATAAAATAGAGGGAGAGAGAGAGATATGAATAAAATAGAGGGAGAGAGAGAGATATTCATAAAATAGAGGGAGAGAGAGAGAGAGATTTTAATAAAATAGAGGGAGAGAGAGAGGGAGAGATATTAATAAAATAGAGGGAGAGAGAGAAATATTAATAAAATAGAGGGAGAGAGAGAGGGAGAGATATTAATAAAATATAGGGAGAGGGAGAGATATTAATAAAATAGAGGGAGAGAGAGAGATATTATTAAAATAGAAGTAGATTGAGAGATATTAATAAAATAGAGGGAGAGAGAGAGATTTTAATAAAATAGAGGGAGAGGGAGAGATATTAAAATAGAGGGGGAGATATGAATAAAACAGAGGGAGAGAGAGAGATATGAATAAAATAGAGGGAGAGAGAGAGAGATATGAATAAAATAGAGGGAGAAAGAGAAATATTAATAAAATAGAGGGAGAGGGAGAGATATTAATAAAATAGAGGGGGAGAGAGATATATTAATAAAATAGAGGGAGAGAGAGAGATATTAATAATAGAGGGAGAGCGATATTAATAAAATAGAGGGAGAGTGAGAGGGGGAGATATTAATAAAATAGAGGGAGAGGGAAAGATATTAATAAAATAGAGGGATAGAGAGATTTTAATAAAATAGAGGGAGAGAGAGAGATTTTACTAATAGAGGGAGAGAGATATTAATAAAATAGAGGGAGAGAGAGATATCTTCATAAAATAGAGGGAGAGAGAGATTTTAATAAAATAGAGGGAGAGAGAGAGATTTTAATAATAGAGGGAGAGAGATATTAATAAAATAGAGGGAGAGAGATATCTTAATAAAATAGAGGGAGAGAGAGAGATATTAATAATAGAGGGAGAGAGAGATATTAAAAGTAGAGGGAGAGAGAGATATTAATAATAGAGGGAGAAATATATATTAATAATAGAGGGAGAGAGATATTAATAATAGAGGGAGAGAGAGAGATATTAATAATAGAGTGAGAGAGATATTAATAATAGAGGGAGAGAGATATTAATAAAATAGAGGGAGAGGCAGAGATATTAATAAAATAGAGGGAGAGTGAGAGATATTAATAAAATAGAGGGGGAGAGAGATATATTAATAAAATAGAGGGAGAGAGAGAGAGATTAATAATAGAGGGAGAGAGATATTAATAAAATAGAGGGAGAGAGAGAGATATTAATAAAATAGAGGGAGAGAGAGAGATATTAATAAAATAGAGGGAGAGGGAGAGATATTAATAAAATAGAGGGAGAGAGAGAGATATTATTAAAATAGAGGGAGAGAGAGAGATATTAATAAAATAGAGGGAGAGTGAGAGATATTAATAATAGAGGGAGAGAGATATATTAATAAAATAGAGGGAAAGAGAGATATTAATAAAATAGAGGGAGAGAGAGATATTAATAATAGAGGGAGAGAGATATTAATAAAATAGAGGGAGAGGGAGAGATATTAATAAAATAGAGGGAGAGAGAGAGATATTATTAAAATAGAGGGAGAGAGAGAGATATTAATAAAATAGAGGGAGAGAGAGAGATATTAATTATAGAGGGAGAGAGATATTAATAAAATAGAGGGAGATGGAGAGATATTAATAAAATAGAGGGAGAGAGAGAGATATTAATAAAATAGAGGGAGAGAGAGAGATATTAATAAAATAGAGGGAGAGAGAGAGATATTAATAATAGAGGGAGAGAGAGAGATTATATTAAATTGAAGGAGATTGAGACATATTAATTAAATAGAGGGACAGAGAGAGATATTAATAAAATAGAGGGAGATGGAGATATAGTAATAAAATAGAGGGAGAGGGAGCGATATTAATAAAATAGAGGGAGAGAGAGAGATATGAATAAAATAGAGGGAGAGAGATATTAATAAAATAGAGGGAGAGAGAGAGATATTAATGAAATAGAGGGAGAGAGAGAGATATTAATAAAATAGAGGGAGAGGTAGAGATATTAATAAAATAGAGGGAGAGAGAGAGATATTATTAAAATAGAGGGAGAGAGAGAGATATTAATAAAATAGAGGGAGAGTGAGAGATATTAATAATAGAGGGAGAGAGAGATATATTTATAAAATAGAGGGAGAGAGAGAGATATTAATAATAGAGGGAGAGAGATATTAATAAAATAGAGGGAGAGGGAGAGATATTAATAAAATAGAGGGAGAGAGAGATATTAATAAAATAGAGGGAGAGAGAGATATTAATAATAGAGGGAGAGAGATATTAATAAAATAGAGGGAGAGGGAGAGATATTAATAAAAATAGAGGGAGAGAGAGAGATATTATTCAAATAGAGGGAGAGAGAGCGATATTAATTATAGAGGGAGAGAGATATTAATAAAATAGAGGGAGAGGGAGAGATATTAATAAAATAGAGGGAGAGAGAGAGATATTAATAAAATAGAGGGAGAGAGAGAGATATTAATAAAATAGAGGGAGAGAGAGAGATATTAATAATAGAGGGAGAGAGAGAGATATTATTAAATTGAAGGAGATTGAGAGATATTAATTAAATAGAGGGACAGAGAGAGATATTAATAAAATAGAGGGAGAGGGAGAGATATTAATAATAGAGGGAGAGAGAGAGATATTATTAAATTGAAGGAGATTGAGAGATATTAATAAAATAGAGGGACAGAGAGATATAGTAATAAAATAGAGGGAGAGGGAGAGATATTAATAAAATAGAGGGAGAGAGAGAGATATTATTAAAATAGAGGGAGAGAGAGATATTAATAAAATAGAGGGAGAGGGAGAGGGAGAGATATTAATAAAATAGAGGGAGAGAGATAGATATTAATAATATAGAGGGAGAGAGAGAGATATTAATAATAGAGGGAGAGAGATATTAATAAAATAGAGGGAGAGAGAGAGATATGAATAAAATAGAAGGAGAGGGAGAGGGAGAGATATTAATAAAATAGAGGGAGAGTGAGAGATATTAATAATAGAGGGAGAGAGAGATATATTAATAAAATAGAGGGAGAGAGAGAGATATTAATAAAATAGAGGGAGAGAGAGATATTAATAATAGAGGGAGAGAGATATTAATAAATTAGAGGGAGAGAGAGAGATATTAATAAAATAGAGGGAGAGGGAGAGATATTAATAAAATAGAGGGAGAGAGATAGATATTAATAATATAGAGGGAGAGAGAGAGATATTAATAATAGAGGGAGAGAGATATTAATAAAATAGAGGGAGAGAGAGAGAGATTTTAATAAAATAGAGGGAGAGAGAGAAATATTAATAAAATAGAGGGAGAGAGAGAGGGAGCGATATTAATAAAATAGAGGGAGAGAGAGAGGGAGAGATATTAATAAAATAGAGGGAGAGAGAGAGCTCCTGCTCCATAAAAGTGGGTTTGAACAACAGGACTGGACAGAGGGCCCACAGGGGAAGGGCAGGCAGCATCTCATGTCTCAGTCCTAATGACTCCACTAATCATTCTCATTTTAGCTGGGCTTCAGACCTCATGGGCGAGAGGATGAAGGAAAGAAGGAAGGGGAAAGAGGAATGGGTTTTATGTCTTTGTTTTTGGCACTGGGTTGTCTCTATTTTTCTGTCCGTTGGGCAAGTTTAATAGGCTTGTTGTTGGTGGTTTTTTACACAGTAGAGGACATTGGGGGAAATGAGAGCTCATTAGGTCATAGGACAGAAGTGTTGTTGACAGGGATGTTTATGAGGCTGGTTCTGTTGTGCCCTGGGCTGTTTGTAGAGGTGTTGATGACAGGGATGTTTATGAGGCTGGTTCTGTTGTGTTCTGGGCTGTTTGTAGAGGTGTTGATGACAGGGATGTTTATGAGGCTGGTTCTGTTGTGCTCTGGGCTGTTTATAGAGGTGTTGATGACAGGGATGTTTATGAGGCTGGTTCTGTTGTGTTCTGGGCTGTTTGTAGAGGTGTTGATGACAGGGATGTTTATGAGGCTGGTTATGTTGTGTTCTGGGCTGTTTGTAGAGGTGTTGATGACAGAGATGTTTATGAGGCTGGTTATGTTGTGTTCTGGGCTGTTTGTAGAGGTGTTGATGACAGGGATGTTTATGAGGCTGGTTCTGTTGTGTTCTGGGCTGTTTGTAGAGGTGTTGTTGACAGGGATGTTTATGAGGCTGGTTCTGTTGTGTTCTGGGCTGTTTGTAGAGGTGTTGTTGACAGGGATGTTTATGAGGCTGGTTCTGTTGTGCCCTGGGCTGTTTGTAGAGGTGTTGATGACAGGGATGTTTATGAGGCTGGTTCTGTTGTGTTCTGGGCTGTTTGTAGAGGTGTTGATGACAGGGATGTTTATGAGGCTGGTTCTGTTGTGTTCTGGGCTGTTTGTAGAGGTGTTGATGACAGGGATGTTTATGAGGCTGGTTCTGTTGTGCTCTGGGCTGTTTGTAGAGGTGTTGATGACAGGGATGTTTATGAGGCTGGTTCTGTTGTGTTCTGGGCTGTTTGTAGAGGTGTTGATGACAGGGATGTTTATGAGGCTGGTTCTGTTGTGCTCTGGGCTGTTTGTAGAGGTGTTGATGACAGGGATGTTTATGAGGCTGGTTCTGTTGTGCTCTGGGCTGTTTGTAGAGGTGTTGATGACAGGGATGTTTATGAGGCTGGTTCTGTTGTGCTCTGGGCTGTTTATAGAGTTGTGGTCACACTAAAAATGGAAGAGGCATTTACTCTCAGACAGAAGCATTTCTCTCTCTCTCTCTCTCTCTCTCTATCTCTATCTTTGTGTATCTCACATTTACTATCGCTCTCTCACACACGCATGCACGCATACACAGCTACAGACACACACACGCACACACACACACACACACACACACACACACACACACACACACACACACACACACACACACACACACACACACACACACACACACACACACACACACACACACACACACACACACACACACACACACACACACACACACACACACACACACACACACACACACACAATGATAGCGGTGCTGTTTCTCTCTTTCACTGTGTGTGGTGCTTGCTGTCGTCTGTGCTGAACACAAATTGCTTATTTACAAACAAACACAGTTTAGTCTCGCAAGTCAGACAATGAAAGACTGGTATTGAGGCTACACATGGTTAGTAGTCATTATAAACTGGGTGGTTCGAGCCCTGAATGCTGATTGTATGACAGCTGTGGAATATCAGACCGTATACCAGTGATATAACAAAACGTTTATTTTTAATGCTCTAATTAGGTTTGTAACCAGTTTATAATAGCAATAAGGCCCCTCAGGGGTTGTGTCGTGTCTAAGAACAGACCTTATCCGTGGTATATTGACCATATACAACACCCTCTTGGGCCATATTGCTTAATTAACACACGCATGGTTTGTAATCATTAACACACACATGGTTGATAGTCATTAACACACACATGGTTTGTAATCATTAACACACACATGGTTGGTAGTCATTAACACACATATGGTTGGTAGTCAATAATACACACATGGTTTGTAATCATTAACACACACATGGTTGGTAATCATTAATACACACATGGATTTAATCATTAATACACACATGGTTGGTAGCCATTAATACATAGATGGTTTGTAATCATTAATACACACATGGTTGGTAGTCATTAATACACACATGGTTGGTAATCATTAATACACACATGGATTTAATCATTAATACACACATGGTTGGTAGTCATTAATACATAGATGGTTTGTAATCATTAATACACACATGGTTGGTAGTCATTAATACACACATGGTTGGTAGTCATTAATACACACATGGTTGGTAGTCATTAATAGACAGATGGTTTGTAATCATTAATACACACATGGTTGGTAGTCATTAACACACACATGGTTGGTAGTCATTAATACACAGATGATTTGTAATCATTAATACACACATGGTTGGTAGTCATTAATACACAGATGGTTTTAGTCATTAATACACACATGGTTGATAGTCATTAATACACACATGGTTTGTAATCATTAATACACACATGGTTGGAAGTCATTAATACACACATGGTTTGTAATCATTAATACACACATGGTTGGTAGTTATTAATACACACATGGTTTGTAATCGTTAATACACACATGGTTGGTAGTCATTAATACACAGATGGTTTGTAATCATTAATACACACATGGTGGTAGTCTTTAATACACACATGGTTTGTAATCATTAATACACACATGGTTGGTAGTCATTAATACACACATGGTTTGTAATCATTAATACACACATGGCTGGTAGTCATTAATACACACATGGTTTGTAATCATTAATACACACATGGTTGGTAGTCATTAATAAACAGATGGTTTGTAATCATTAATACACACATGGTTGGTAGTCATTAATACACACATGGTTTGTAATCATTAACACACACATGGTTGGTAGTCATTAACACACATATGGTTGGTAGTCAATAATACACACATGGTTTGTAATCATTAACACACACATGGTTGGTAATCATTAATACACACATGGATTTAATCATTAATACACACATGGTGGGTAGCCATTAATACACACATGGTTTGTAATCATTAACACACACATGGTTGGTAGTCATTAACACACATATGGTTGGTAGTCAATAATACACACATGGTTTGTAATCATTAACACACACATGGTTGGTAGTCATTAATACACACATGGTTGGTAGTCATTAAAACATAGATGGTTTGTAATCATTAATACACACATGGTTGGTGGTCATTAATACACACATGGTTGGAAGTCATTAATACACAGATGGTTTGTAATCATTAATACACACATGGTTGGTAAGTCATTAATACACATATGGTTTTAGTCATTAATACACACATGGTTGGTAGTCATTAATACACACATGGTTTGTAATCATTAATACACATATGGTTGGAAGTCATTAACACACACATGGTTGGTAGTCATTAATACACACATGGTCTGTAATCATTAATACACACATGGTTGGTAGTCATTAATACACACATGGTTTGAAATCATTAATACACACATGGTTGGTAGTCATTAATACACACATGGTTTGTAATCATTAATACACACATGGTTGGTAGTCATTAATACACAGATGGTTTGTAATCATTAATACACACATGGTTGGTAGTCATTAATACACACATGGTTTGTAATCATTAATACACACATGGTTTGTAATCATTAATACACACATGGCTGTTAGTCATTAATACACACATGGTTTGTAATCATTAATACACACATGGTTGGTAGTCATTAATACACATATGGTTTGTAATCATTAATACACACATGGTTGGTAGTCATTAATACACAGATGGTTTGTAATCATTAACACACACATGGTTGGTAGTCATTAATACACACATGGTTTGTAATCATTAATACACACATGGTTGGTAGTCATTAATACACACATGGTTGGTAGTCATTAAAACATAGATGGTTTGTAATCATTAATACACACATGGTTGGTAGTCATTAATACACACATGGTTGGAAGTCATTAATACACTGATGGTTTGTAATCAATAATACACACATGGTTGGTAAGTCATTAATACACTGATGGTTTGTAATCATTAATACACACATGGTTGGTAGTCATTAATACACAGATGGTTTGTAATCATTAACACACACATGGTTGGTAGTCATTAATACACACATGGTTTGTAATCATTAATACACACATGGTTGGTAGTCATTAATACACAGATGGTTTGTAATCATTAATACACACATGGTTGGTAGTCATTAATACACAGATGGTTTGTAATCATTAATACACACATGGTTGGTAGTCATTAATACACAGATGGTTTGTAATCATTAATACACACATGGTTGGTAGTCATTAATACACAGATGGTTTGTAATCATTAATACACACATGGTTGGTAGTCATTAATACACACATGGTTTTAATCATTAATACACACATGGTTGGTAATCATTAATACACACATGGTTTTAATCATTAATACACACATGGTAGTTGTCATTAATACACAGATGGTAGGTAGTCATTAATACACACATGGTTGGTAGTCATTAATACACACATGGTTGGTAGTAATTAATACACAGATGGTTTGTAATCATTAATACACACATGGTTGGTAGTCATTAATACACAGATGGTTGGTAGTCATTAATACACACATGGTTGGTAGTCATTAATACACAGATGGTTTTAATAATTAATACACACATGGTTGGTAGTCATTAATAAACACATGATTTGTAATCATTAACACACACATGATTGGTAGTCATTAATACACACATGGTTTGTAATCATTAATACACACATGGTTTGTAATCATTAATATGCACATGGTTGGTAGTCAATAATACACACATGGTTTGTAATAATTAATACACACATGGTTGGTAGTCATTAATAAATACATGATTTGTAATCATTAACACACACATGGTTGGTAGTCATTAATACACACATAGTTGGTAGTCATTAATACACACATGGTTTGTAATCATTAATACACACATGGTTGGTAGTCATTAATACACACATGGTTGGTAGTCATTAATACACAGGTGGTTGGTAGTCATTAATACACACATGGTTTGTAATCATTAACACACTCATCCATTAGCAGCAGACTGTTCCCATGGTGGTCGTGTCTGTAGGCCAGCCCTCAGGCTCTGTTCAACTGCCTAACTGCTGTGATTTACTCTAACTAATGCAGGCATTATACTAATGCACTCAACCACTCACTCACCAACAGAGTCATACACAAACACACACACACACACACACACTCAGTTGAGTACAGGGTACACACTTACTCTCTCTCTCTCACACACACACACACACACACACACACACACACACACACACACACACACACACACACACACACACACACACACACACACACACACACACACACACACACACACACACACACACACACACACACACACACACACACACACACACACACAAAGAAGAAGCACACACACACACACACATTGTCATAAATACTTTTCTTTGTCAAAAGCAGAGCCAGTCATGTTCACTGGCAGTCACACAAACACCATCACAGACCCAGACAAGCAGCCCAAAGCCTCCCCTCTAATCCTCTGAATGGCCATTATGTGGCCACTACTGTCATAAATGGTCTCTGTGTTGGGCTAATTTGGTCATTTATGAAGGACTATAACCCATCTGACTGGTGTTAGAGTAGCAGCTTAACATGCTGTTTGGTAACTGAAGCTTGCACCTTCACTCACTCTCTCTTTCTCCCACTCTCTCACTCTGTATCCCCCCCGTGACTATCCATTCCACTCCACTCCCCTTCCATTTGATCATCTTTCTATCCATACATTTGATCTTCTCTTTGCTAGACATGCTTAAGACCATTTCTCCATTCCATTCTATTTGTCCGCGATCATTCAATGTTTGTGTTTGAACAGGGATCTGTGTGTGTCTTTGTATGGATGACATACTGTGTGTGTGTGTGTGTGTGTGTGTGTGTGTGTGTGTGTGTGTGTGTGTGTGTGTGTGTGTGTGTGTGTGTGTGTGTGTGTGTGTGTGTGTGTGTGTGTGTGTGTGTGTGTGTGTGTGTGTGTGTGTGTGTGTGTGTGTGTGTGTGTGTGTGTGCATCTATCTGTTTCTGTGTGTTTGTTAACCAGCATCCAGGAAGTGAGTAGCAGTGAGAAGCCAGGGGTCCTCCCTCACATACAGATCACTGCATATTCATCCAGATACATGCAATATTGATGAGATGGGGGTATGTAGGTCAGAATAGAATAATGCAGGAAACAAACAAAAATAGAGAGAGAGAAACAGACAGAGAGAGAAAACGAGAGAATGAGAAGGAAACTGACTAGAATAGACAGAGGCATAAACAGAAAGAGAGGGATAATTACAAACATCTTTCCGGTAAGAAGAGGGGCGGGGGGGTATGCCTTATGATTAACGAGAAGTGGTGTGATCATCATAACAACACACAGGAACTCAAGTCATTCTGTTCACCTGATCTAGAACTCCTCACAATCAAATGTCGACCGCATTATCTACCAAGGGAATTCTCTTCAATCATAATCACAGCCGTATATATTCCCCCCCAAGCAGACACATCGATGGCCCTGAACGAACTTTATCTGACTCTTTGTAAACTGGAAACCACACACCCTGAGGCTGCATTCATCGTAGCTGGGGATTTTAACAAGGCTAATCCAAAAACAAAACTCCCTAAATTCTATCAGCATATCGATTGTGCTACCAGGGCTGGGAAAACCCTAGATCATTGTTATACTAATTTCCGCGACGCATATAAGGCCCTCCCCCGCCCCCCTTTCGGAAAAGCTGACCACGACTCCATTTTGTTGATTCCAGCCTACAAACAGAAACTCAAACAACAAGCTCCCGCGCTCAGGTCTGTTCAACGCTGGTCCGACCAATCTGAATCCACGCTTCAAGACTGCTTCGATCACGCGGATTGGAATATGTTCCGCATCGCGTCCAACAACAATATTGACGAATATGCTGATTCGGTGAGCGAGTTCATTAGGAAGTGCATTGACGATGTCGTACCCACAGCAACGATTAAAACATTCCCAAACCAGAAACCGTGGATTGACGGCAGCATTCGCGTGAAACTGAAAGCGCGAACCACTGCTTTTAACCAGGGCAAGGTGACCGGAAGCATGACCGAATACAAACAGTGTAGCTATTCTCTCCGCAAGGCAATCAAACAGGCTAAGTCCCAGTACAGAGACAAAATCGAGTCGCAATTCAACAGCTCAGACACAAGAGGTATGTGGCAGGGTCTACAGTCAATCACGGATTACAAAAGGAAAATCAGCCCCGTCGCGGACCAGGATGTCTTGCTCCCAGACAGGCTAAACAACTTTTTTGCCCGCTTTGAGGACAATACAGTGCCACTGACACGGCCCCCTACCAAAACCTGCGGGCTCTCCTTCACTGCAGCCGAGGTGAGTAAAACATTTAAACGTGTTAACCCTCGCAAGGCTGCAGGCCCAGACGGCATTCCCAGCCGCGTCCTCAGAGCATGCGCAGACCAGCTGGCTGGTGTGTTTACGGACATATTCAATCAATCCTTATCCCAGTCTGCTGTTCCCACATGCTTCAAGAGGGCCACCATTGTTCCTGTTCCCAAGAAAGCTAAGGTAACTGAGCTAAACGACTACCGCCCCGTAGCACTCACTTCCGTCATCATGAAGTGCTTTGAGAGACTAGTCAAGGACCATATCACCTCCACCCTACCGGACACCCTAGACCCACTCCAATTTGCTTACCGACCCAATAGGTCCACAGACGACGCAATCGCAACCACACTGCACACTGCCCTAACCCATCTGGACAAGAGGAATACCCATGTGAGAATGCTGTTCATCGATTACAGCTCAGCATTTAACACCATAGTACCCTCCAAACTCGTCATCAAGCTCGAGACCCTGGGTCTCGACCCCGCCCTGTGCAACTGGGTCCTGGACTTCCTGACGGGCCGCCCCCAGGTGGTGAGGGTAGGTAACAACATCTCCACCCCGCTGATCCTCAACACTGGGGCCCCACAAGGGTGCGTTCTGAGCCCTCTCCTGTACTCCCTGTTCACCCACGACTGCGTGGCCATGCACGCCTCCAACTCAATCATCAAGTTTGCGGATGACACTACAGTGGTAGGCTTGATTACCAACAACGACGAGACGGCCTACAGGGAGGAGGTGAGGGCCCTCGGAGTGTGGTGTCAGGAAAATAACCTCACACTCAACGTCAACAAAACAAAGGAGATGATTGTGGACTTCAGGAAACAGCAGAGGGAGCACCCCCCTATCCACATCGACGGGTCAGTAGTGGAGAAGGTGGAAAGTTTTAAGTTCCTCGGTGTACACATCACGGACAAACTGAATTGGTCCACCCACACAGACAGCGTTGTGAAGAAGGCGCAGCAGCGCCTCTTCAACCTCAGGAGGCTGAAGAAATTCGGCTTGTCACATAAAGCACTCACAAACTTCTACAGATGCACAATCGAGAGCATCCTGTCGGGCTGTATCACCGCCTGGTACGGCAACTGCTCCGCCCACAACCGTAAGGCTCTCCAGAGGGTAGTGAGGTCTGCAGAACGCATCACCAGGGGCAAACTACCTGCCCTCCAGGACACCTACACCACCCGATGTCACAGGAAGGCCATAAAGATCATCAAGGACAACAACCACCCAAGCCACTGCCTGTTCACCCCGCTATCATCCAGAAGGCGAGGTCAGTACAGGTGCATCAAAGCAGGGACCGAGAGACTGAAAAACAGCTTCTATCTCAAGGCCATCAGACTGTTAAACAGCCACCACTAACATTTAGCGGCCGCTGCCAACATACTGACTCAACTCCAGCCACTTTAAAAATGGGAATTGATGGAAATTATGTAAAAATGTACCACTAGCCACTTTAAACAATGCCACTTAATATAATGTTTACATACCCTACATTACCCATCTCATATGTATATACTGTACTCTATATCATCTACTGCATCTTGCCATCTTTATGTAATACATGTACCACTAGCCACTTTAAACTATGCCACTTTATGTTTACATACCCTACAGTACTCATCTCATATGTATATACCGTACTCTATACCATCTACTGCATCTGCCATGCCGTTCTGTACCACCACTCATTCATATATCTTTATGTACATATTCTTTATCCCTTTACACTTGTGTGTGTGTGTAAGGTAGTAGTTGTGGAATTGTTAGGTTAGATTACTTGTTGGTTATTACTGCATTGTCGGAACTAGAAGCACAAGCATTTCGCTACACTCGCATTAACATCTGCTAACCATGTGTATGTGACTAATAAAATTTGATTTGATTTGATTTGATAATTAGAGGTGTGTGAGATAGAGAGAGAGAGAGCGAGAGAGAGAGAGATAGAGTGGTTCGGTGATGTTGGCTCTCTCTCTCTCCCTCTCTCCCTCTCTCTCTCTCTCTCTTGTCATTGTGTCAAAGCTGATTACATATCTGTGTCTGTGGTTGGGAGACATCTCTGTCATTTAGAGGCGAGAGCTGCTCTTTCTTTGCCTATGGGCTTACAACCCTCCTGCGTTGCCAGATATGCACATTTCTTAATCATGGCCCATGACCTCTGAGCTCTGCCACTCTGCCTGCATTTCCTGCTCAACCCATTGGGTTGCCAGATTCTCAGATCTCTTAATTACTCCCGCATAGCACAGGACACAGACACAGACGGCTCTTATCATAGAACTGAATGTGTTCCATTTAATGTGTTGGTGTAATATCAGGTGCTGTTTATGCTGCTTACTGGGTTGAAAATTACTTGTAGTCTTGCTTGGTGAAGTCTTGGTTGCTGTCCATATTGCTCATTTAGTACAGTATGTGTTCCATGTGATGGGTTGCAAAGTCATTACATTCCCTATGTGTTTTCTATTGCATGAGTTGGCTTTACGAACATTGAAGTTGTGGCAGTACTCCCCCTTCTTGCCTTTATACAATGCCAACCTGCTACTTAGACACACAAGATAATGCACTACTTGTCATGACAAACAAATAGCTATCTCAATCAGTTGTGATCAGGGGTGGGGATGGAATTGGTTTTGTTAGGCTGTTATATTCCCACTACTCTATGCATACATCACACAAATATTATTTAAATTATTATTATTGCATTTTTTTATTGGTAAATGGGCAAGCTATCAAAACTTGTAGTAAGCATGGTTGAATTACAAACCAGGGTGGGGCCCATTGATCATCAGTTATCATATTAAAAACTACAAACATTTGCTTCGAACCTATCGCAAATGTGTAGAATTGCAGGAAATTAGCTGCAAAACTGTGAATTTTTCTCTCCACCCCAAGGCAAAATGAATTGCATGAAATTAGTTATAAAATGTATAATGTTTTATTTTACCTTTCTTTCTTTTTTCTACATTCCACAAAAATACAGAAACAAACTTAATCATACGAACGACAATTCCCAGACACCCACAAATATTGACCACATCTCCTCTGCCCAGACCCGCATGTTCACCTCCCCATCCCTAGTGTCTGCATTATTGTTTGCCACTTGGTCTTAAATTCTACCAATTAGTTTTTCTCAGTCGCCCATGCTATTTCAATATTTCAATAATGAATCATCAGATTTTTCCATTGTGTCATTGATGGCGGATTGATTGACTTCCAAGATCTCGTCATGGTATCTCTGTGCATTCAAACTGCCATCAATAAAATTAAATTGTGTTTGTTTCCCTTGGCTTATGCCTGCCCATACCATAACCTCGCTACCACCACAGGGCGCTCTGTTCACAACGTTGACATCAGCAAACCGCTCACCCACACAATGCCATACACGTGGTCTGGGGTTTTGAGGCCGGTTGGACGTGCTGCCAATTTTTCTAAAATGATGTTCGAGGCGGGTTATGGTAGAGAAATTAACATTAAATTCTCTGGACACAGCTCTGGTGAACATTCCTGCAGTCAACATGCCAATTGCATGCTCTCTCAAAACTCAAGACATCTGTAGCATTGTATTTTGTAACAAAACCTCATTTTAAAGTAGCCTTTTTTTGTCCCCAGCACAAGATGCACCTGTGTAATGATCATGCTGTTTAATCAGCTTCTTGATCTGCCACACCTGTCAGGTGGATGGATTATCTTGGAAAATGAGAACTGTTCACTAATAAGGAAATAAACAAATTTGTGCACCAAATTTCAGAGAAATAAGCTTTTTGTGAGTATGGAACATTTTGGGGATCTTTTATTTCAGCTCATGAAACATGGGACCAACACTTTACATGTTGCGCTTTTATTTTTTCAGTGTATTTGAAACCACCTACATTGGTCAGTCCAAAAATTACTTTTTGATTCTGTCATGGAAATAAATGTATTTGCTCTTACCAAGTCATTTATGGTTTCTATGCCTTTAGTTTTTCATGTGGGCCAATTTATCGGTTCATTCTGAAAAGCTATCCTAGGATTATTCCATAAGGTTGTGTTTCTATGGAGGGATATTGGTTTTTGTAAAATATGTTTCATTTTCTTCCATATCGTTATAATATTCTTCTTTAGATTAGTTGAGTGAATCTTGTCAGTCTATTCTTGTTCTGAGAAATGAAGGCTACTCCATGCGAGAAATTGCCAAGAAACTGAAGATCTCGTACAACGCTGTGCACTACTCCCTTCACAGAACAGCGCAAACTGACTCTAACCAGAATAGAAAGAGGAGTGGGAGGCCCTGAGCAAGAGGACAAGTACATTAGAGTATCTAGTTTGAGAAACAGACGCCTCACAAGTCCTCAACTGGCAGCTTCATAAAATACTAACCGCAAAACACCAGTCTCAACATCAACGGTGACGAGGCGACTCCGGGATGCTGGCCTTCTAGGCAGAGTTCCTCTGTCCAGTGTCTGTGTTCTTTTGCCCATCTTAATCTTTTCTTTTTATTGGCCGGTCTGAGATATGGCTTTTTCTTTGCAACTCTGCCTAGAAGACAGACATTTCAACATTTACAAGGCCGTGAGGCCAGACGGATTACCAGGACGTGTACTCAGAGCATGCGTGGACCAACTGGCAAGTGTCTTCACTGACATTCTCAACCTCTCCCTGTCCAAGTCTGTAATACCAACATGTTTCAAGCAGACCACCATAGTCCCTGTGCCCAAGAACCCTAAGGTAACCTGCCTAAATTATTTGATTTGATTTATAGTGATATCAGAGAATGATCCGATATCACTATATCATTCATTTTTGTATTCAGTAAATTATTGAGTGTACTCAATAATTTGGAAATAACATTTTTGTCAATTCTTGAATAGCTTTCTTACTTTGAGAAAAAATAATTGTATTTTGTAGTTGGGAATAGTAATCTCCAGGTGTCCTGTAAATTATTTGTAGAGTGTAACGATCGTCATATAGAGGAGAAGGAGAAGACCAAGGTGCAGCATGGTAAGTATTCATAATTCCTTTTATTGAATACGAATACTAGAACAAAACAACAAAAACGATAAATGAATAGTTCTGCAAGGTGACATACACTAAACAGAAAACAACCACCCACAAACACAGGTGGGAACAGGCTACCTAAGTATGATTTGCACGGTGCCTGACCAGTACGACGCTCGCCACGGTAAGCACGGGGAGTTAGCTCAGGTCTCCTATCTGACTCCGCCAATCTCCCCGTGTGCCCCCCCCCAAAAAATTATCCTGGGGCTGCCTCTCGTGCACTTCTCCTCGAGCCAACTCCTCATAGCGTCGCCGCTCCGCTTTAGCTGCCTCCAGCTCCTTCTTCGGACGGCGATACTCTCCCGGCTGTGCCCATGGTCCTTTGCCGTCCAAAATGTCCTCCCATATCCAGGAGTCCATTTTCCCACGCTGCTTGGTCCTTTGTTGGTGGGTGGTTCTGTAACGATCGTCGTACAGAGGAGAAGGAGAAGACCAAGGTGCAGCGTGGTAAGTATTCATAATTCCTTTTAATAAATATGAATACTAGAACAAAACAACAAAAACGATAAACGAACAGTTCTGCAAGGTGACATACACTAAACAGAAAACAACCACCCACAAACACAGGTGGGAACAGGCTACCTAAGTATGATTCTCAATCAGAGACAACGATAGACAGCTGCCTCTGATTGAGAACCATACCAGGCCAAACACACAGAAATACAAAACAAGGACAACATAGAACACCAGACATAGAATGCCCACCCAAACTCACGCCCTGACCAACCAAAATAGAGACATAAAAAGGATCTCTACGGTCAGGGCGTGACATAGAGATTACATTTATCAGCCTCTTTGGATGATCCCTAAATGTGCCTTTTTTTTTTACTATGTCTGTCTGTCCTGTGAAATGTGTGATTTTGGTCACCTGTTAAAATAATACTTTCTGTCTGGATTTGATCTAATATAGCTTGAATTCTGTCTAAAAACACCAGATTTGCCCCTGGTGGGATGGTCAATGAAATCAATGTGTATTTTTCATCATGTAAGGTACAATTCAACATCAGAAAATGGCCTTCTTGATCCATGTTCTAGGATATAAGGGAAAACGGTGTATTCTTATTTATTAAAAAAAGAAATATAAAGCAAAGTACACCTGTAGTTGAGGCGCCATGCCTTTTAATGGCCTTTAACTCCAACTCCTATCCTAATGTACCAAAGACTATGGATGCATACTGTACATTGTACATACATTGCACATACTTTTACATACATTGTACATACTTTTGATAATCTATCCATAACTCTTATTAATTTTACCATTGGTTTATAAGTCATAAAAAAAATACAGTTACATTGTGGTATCATTAAGTCCTTCCTTCTCTCTTTTCCAAGCCAAATCCATCCCTCTCCACCACCCCTTCTCTGTTCTCCCCCCTTTATCCCACCCAATCCAAGCTTATCCCCCACCTCCCATCTTTACTCCCCCTTTTCCCCCAAAGCCAAGCTGTAACGCTTCTCGTCGTTGGTTGAAGGAGAGGAGGACCAAATCGCAGCGTGGTATGTATCCATATTTATTTGAATACTTTTTTTAAGACGAACAAAACAATAAACAAAACGAAACCCAACGACGCTACAGTCCTGAACTTGAGAATATATATAACACAAATAACGCACGAACAGGAACAATCACCCACAAACAAACAGTGAGAACAGCCTACCTTAATATGGTTCCCAATCAGAGACAACGTAAAACACCTGCCTCTGATTGAGAACCATATCAGGCCAATATCAGGCCAACCCTAAACCAATGAAACACATAACATAGAATATACCCACCCAGCTCACGTCCTGACCAACTAAACAAAGACTAAACAAAGGAAATAAGGTCAGGAACGTGACACAAGCCTGTCCCACCCTCCCATCGTTACCCACCCTTGCCCCCCCCTCCCCCAAAGCCGCCAAGCTCATCACCACCTCTCCTCCTTACCCTCATTTACCCACCCAGGCACAGGTAATACCAAACCTCCATCTTTCCCCCCTCCCGAACTCCCACACACATCCACATTCACCCTCTCTCACTCTCCCCTTCATATACACCAACACATATCCACACACACCCTCTCTCATTCTCCCGTTCATATACACAGATGCATATCCACACATTCACCCTCTCTCATTCTCCCCTTCATATACACCAACACATATCCACACACACCCTCTCTCATTCTCCCCTTCATATTCAACGACGCATATCCACACACACACCCTCTCTCATTCTCCCGTTCATATACACAGACGCATATCCACACATACTGTACACCCTCTCACCCTACCCTTCATATACATAGACGCATATCCACACATACTGTACAGCCTCTCTCATTCTCCCATTCATATACACAGACGCATATCCACACATACTGTACACCCTCTCTCACCCTACCCTTCATATACATAGACGCATATCCACACATACTGTACAGCCTCTCTCATTCTCCCATTCATATACACAGACGCATATCCACACATACTGTACACCCTCTCTCACCCTACCCTTCATATACATAGACGCATATCCACACATACTGTACAGCCTCTCTCATTCTCCCGTTCATATACATAGACGCATATCCACACATACTGTACAGCCTCTCTCATTCTCCCATTCATATACACAGACGCATATCCACACATACTGTACAGCCTCTCTCACCCTCCCCTTCATATACATAGACGCATATCCACACATACTGTACAGCCTCTCTCATTCTCCCGTTCATATACACCAACACATATCCACACATACTGTACAGCCTCTCTCATTCTCCCATTCATATACATAGACGCATATCCACACATACTGTACAGCCTCTCTCACCCTCCCATTCATATACATAGACGCATATCCACAAATACTGTACATTCTCTCTCATTCTCCCATTCATATACATAGACGCATATCCACACATACTGTACAGCCTCTCTCATTCTCCCATTCATATACATAGACGCATATCCACACATACTGTACAGCCTCTCTCACCCTCCCCTTCATATACACAGACGCATATCCACACATACTGTACAGCCTCTCTCACCCTCCCCTTCATATACACCGACACACATACACCCTCTTTCCCCCACAGATAAATTATTGATTTAAATGCTATATATCCTCTTTTATATTGTCCTATCAGTGTCCATGTATCTCATTGGCAGCGAGAAGAACAGTTACTTGGGGAAAAATATTCTAAATTGTATTGGGGAGGGGGAAGGAATATAGTCTCAATTTACGATAAGCTGGTCTTGGGCATCACTGTGTGTAGCCTAGTGTTGTTAGAATTTTTTTCTGCTTCTGCTACTCTCTTTCAACTGGAAAGTTTTCCTATTTATGGCTTCATTGGCGCTTCTCTGTGTTCCCTTCCATACCCATAGTACTGCAGGGAATCGGAGTTGAGACTTGATTTATTTTTCGTCCAGTGACTGTTGTTTCGCGCAGGGGGGGAGTACACAGACACGAGCCACTGCAGCCCCTCATGATGAATTCGACTTTTTTGTGACCCCATCAAAGTTGCTCATCCCTGATCTTGGTTGTTAATGAAAGTTGGTCCTGAGGAAAACTTGATTTGTTCCTGCAAGTAAAAATTGACTCCTCATTTCAGTTAGGTGGTGATTTGAATGCAGCTCATGATTCCAGTGCAGCACATTGCAGCAGCGCTCTGGAGTTCAGTTATACACTGTTTCAAAGTACATCAAAGTAAGCACTCAGTTTATTCCTCATTTATTTCCTGCCTCATGCAGAAACAACTCAATATGAGTGCTCTGGCCTGGTTTGGGATAGGGGAGCGGCTTACTGTATCTGCAGAGCTTCACTGTGGCTCCATCCCAAATGGCACTCTATTCTCTATCTAGTGCACTACTTTTGACCAAGGCCCATAGCCCATCTACTGCCCTATAAAGAAAATATGGTGCTATTTGGGACACATTCTGTGTGACTATCTGAGATCAAGGAAGGAATTCTACACAGACCAAGTTACACTTTGTGATATTGTAGCTTAAAAATCGGAGGGAAAATTCTTATTACTTACTTCAAGAATTTTGTTTATATACAATACATGAGACAGTCAAACTCAAGTCCACAAGTTCAACTCGGTACAACTTTTATCCAATTAATTTGAAGACTTCATCGGAAGATGAGTTCATTACAGTGAATTCTAGGTGAATCGACATCCCTTAATATATCATATTTCTCCATAAGCCACGAGTGCCTGTCTATTTACTGTTAAGCATAGTTATATTACCGTGACTCCAGCTCTGTCTCCAAGTTAATACAGAATGTCCTCTCTCTCTCTCTCTCTCTCTCTCTCTCTCTCTCTCTCTCTCTCTCTCTCTCTCTCTCTCTCTCTCTCTCTCTCTCTCTCTCTCTCTCTCTCTCTCTCTCTCTCTCTCTCTCTCTCTCTCTCTCTCTCTCTCTCTCTCTCTCTCTCTCTCTCATTGAGGCTAGCCAGACAGAAGAATTCATCACACTAATACAGCATGTAGAAGCCCTTGTTAAAACTAGGATTAGAAGCTAGGATATGCATCTAATTGGTAGATTTGGATAGAAAACACTCTACAGTTTCCAAAACCGTTAAAATAATGTCTGTGAGTATAACAGAACTAATATGGCAGGCAAAAACCTGAGGAAAATCCATCCAGGAAGTGCTATTATTTTGAAATGCCTGTTTTTCCATTGAAAGCCTATCCACCATACAAAGACTTATGACCTAGTTCACGAGCCCTATTGCTTCACCTACTTGTGGCCAGTCTTTAGGCATTGTTTCAGGCTTTTACTCTGAAAAATGAGGGAGCAACACCACTTTCAATGAGAGGACAGTGGAAATTTCCAGACATGAGTCCAGCGCGTGACCAGGAGTGCACCTTTCTTGTTTTTCCTTTTCTATTGACAAAGCTTTTGTCATTTGACATGTTTTTAAGAATTTTTATGGTACTTTTTAGATTTTTCGTCTGTCTGTTGTGACCACACTTTGTTCCAATGGATTACTGAACAATATGCACCAACAAAACTGAGGTTTTTGGACATAAAGAGGGACATTATCGAACAAAACGAACATTTATTGTGTAACATGGAGTCTTCGGAGTGCAACCATATGAAGATCATCAAAGGTAAGTGATACATTTTATCGCTATTTCTGACTTGTGTTACTCCTCTTCTTGGCTGCTAACTGTTTGTAATGATTTGTCTGCTGGGCGCTGTTCTCAGATAATCGCATGGTTTGCTTTCGCCGTAAAGCTTTTTTGAAATCTGACACAACGGTTGGATTAACAAGAAGTTTATCTTTAAGCTGGTGTATAACATTTGTATATTTTATGTATGTTTATTATGAGAATTTCTGTTTTGTTGAGTTCCACGCTCTGCAATTTCACCGGATGTTGTTTGAGATAGTGGATTACTGAACAAAACGCGCTAACAAAACTGAGGTTTTTGGATATAAAGAGGGACTTGATCGAACAAAACAAACATTTATTGGGTAACTGGTAGTTTTGTGAGTGTAACCATATGAAGATCATCAAAGGTAAGTGATTCATTTTATCGCTATTTCTGACTTTTGTTACTCGTCTACTTGGCTGGTTACTGTTTGTAATGATTTGTCTTCTGGGCACTGTTCTCAGATAATCACATGGTTTGCTTTCGCCGTAAAGTCTTTTTGAAATCTGATACCGTGGTTCGATTAACAAGAAGTTAATCTTTAAAAAGATGTATAACACTTGTATGTTTCATGATGTTTTATAATGAGTATTTCTGTTTTTGAATTTGGCGCTCTGCAATTTCACTGGATGTTGGCCAGGTGGGACGGTAGCGTCCCACACCCCCTAGAGAGGCTTTAAAACCTGTCTAGGACAGGGGTTCCTCTAGCGCCACTCCTCCCACATTCCACTGAAAAGGCAGAGCGCGAAATTCAAATAATATTTTTTTTTTTATATTTAACTTTCACACATTAACAAGTCCAATACAGCTAATGAAAGATAAACATCTTGTGAATCCAGCCAACATGTCCGATTTTTTAAATGTTTTAGAGCGAAAACACCACGTATATTTATGTTAGCTCACCACCAAATACAAAAAAGCACAGACATTTTTCACAGCACAGGTAGCATGCACAAAACCAACCAAACTAACCTAGAACCAACCAAACTAACCAAGAAACAACTTCATCAGATGACAGTCTTATAACATGTTATTCAATAAATCTTTTGTTGTTTTGTTCGAAAAATTTGCATATTTGAGGTATAAATCATAGTTTTACATTGCAGCTACAATCGGAAATAGCACCGAAGCAGCTAGAACAATTACAGAGACCAAATTGAAATACCTAAATACTCATCATAAAACATTTATGAAAAATACATGGTGTACAGCAAATTAAAGACAAACATCTTGTGAATCCAGCCAATATTTACGATTCTTTAAGTGTTTTACAGCGAAAACACAATATAGCATTATATTAGCTTACTACAATAGCCAACCACACAACAGCATTGATTCGTTAGGCACGTTAGCATAGCGAATAAACCAGCAAAAGATATAAATTTTTTCACTAACCTTCTCAAACTCCATCAGATGACAGTCCTATAACATCATATTACACAATACATATATGGTTTGTTCGAAAATGTGCATATTTAGAGCTGAATTCCGTGGTTATACATTGTAAACATGTAGCATCTTTTTCCCAGAATGTCCGGATCTATTTCTGACACTCACCTATTCTGACCAAATAACTATTCATAAACTTGACTACAAAATACATGTTGTATAGGAAATGATAGATACACTAGTTCTTAATGCAATCGCCGTGTTAGAATTCTAAAAATAACTTCAGTATGACATCCAGCTTACGTTATGGCGAGAGAGCGCCCAAAATCTGGGCGCAAACTAATAGTAAACAATTTTCGACAGATATATGAAATAACATCATAAATGGATCCTACTTTTGATGATCTTCCATCAGAATGTTGTACAAGTGGTCCTTTGTCCAGAACAATCGTTGTTTGGTTTTAGAATGGCCTTTTTCCCTCGCGAATTAGCAAGCAAAACTAGCCAAGTGCCGCTAAGCTCTCCTTCGTGAACAAACGCAGTGAACGGAACACGCAAAAACTCCCGAAAAAAATTCAATAATCTGATTAAACTATATTGAAAAAACATACTTTACGATGATATTGTCACATTTATCAAATAAAATCAAAGCCGGAGATATTACACGTCTATAGGGAAAGCTTTTCAGAAGCAAAAGCTGATGTTCATCCCGCATCATCCTGAACAGAGGAAATTGGGGTCCTGTCATTCCAAGAGGCCTCTTTTCACCATAGAAAGAGCTAGAGACCCCATTTCACCTCTCACAGCCTATTGACATCTAGTGGAAGGCGTATGAAGTAGTCATAAATCTCAAGCAAAATGATAGGGAGGGCCTGGAAAAGAGCCTCGATTTGAGATTTTTCACTTTCTGACAGGAAGTTTGCTGCAAAATGAGTTCTGTTTTACTCACAGATATAATTCAAACGGTTTTAGAAACTTGAGAGTGTTTTCTATCCAATAGTAATAATAATATGCATATTGTACGAGCCAGAATAGAGTACGAGGCCGTTTATATTTGGCACGATTTTTCCCCGAAGTGAAAATAGCGCCCTCTATCCTCAACAGGTTATTAAGAGCACGCACACATGGACACACACATGGACACACACATTTAAATCGTATCCACAAGACATTCTCTACAGTCATGCTATTCATCTTGCCTGCGGAACATGTATCCAAATGCACATGGAGAGCTGGACTGAATCCAAATTATATTTCCCCAGTAATATCATCCATCTTTAGAAGGACACACACACACACACACACACACACACACACACACACACACACACACACACACACACACACACACACACACACACACACACACACACACACACACACACACACACACACACACACACACACACACACAAATACAACCACACAGACACACAGACACACAGACACACGCTCACATACATCTCTGAGCCAAGATGAAATGGAATTCCTTATGCATTGTTGTCATCCATCTGTATTCTGCCACACTCATAGCTACATAAATACACCCCCACATAGTACACATTAAATGAAATGAGTTTTCCTTGCCCAGAGGTTGATAATGATGCCTTTTCATTTTATGTGTCTGTTTTGTGGCCTCCCCAGGCAGTGCAGTACTACAGTCAGAAGGAAGTTAATGTGAGACAGAAGGACAACTCCTCTCTCTATCCACAGACAAATACTAAAGCAGCCTGCCTACAGATGTAGGATCTTAATTTTGTTTGTTGAGAATTTTCCTGCACAGCAGGGAATGCAAACTTGTAGTGTATTTGAGTTTTAAAAAGCATTCTAAAGTTTGTGATTTACACAGTAAAATTTCAGAATTGATTTGCCTTAACGAAAAATTATAATCCACATAATAATTCACATTTCCTGTGGCTGCAGGATTATTTTCCTGCTGTAGCAAACTGGCTCAAATTAAGATCATACATCTGTATCTACTATGAATACCAACTATATGGGTGTAAAACACTGTACTCATTGAGTGACCTTTCACCTTTGAACTATGAACAAAGGCATTATTGTCTTCCTGTGCCCGTGCTTCCCTGAGTCATAACAGTGTTAGGCGGCCTTGCAGTTTGGTTGTTTGTTCCTTTACATCACAGTGGCTCATTTCCATTTTCTATACCCTAAGGATTGTTGTTTTATCTTATATTGTAGTTGTATACCTCAGCCCTCGCTCAGTCTCTCCCTCGCCTGCCATTAGATGTATGTGGTAACTAAGGCAGTCACTGTTCAGTATTTCCCTCTGAACGGGACACATACTCAGTGATGAAGTATAATGACGGTTGCAATATCCAATAGGCCTATGTGTTTTTGTTTAACAATAAATAATAATGTTTCATTGAATTTCCATTGTCGTCCATGGTCAAGTGATTAAAAATATCCGTTACATATCCAGTTTGGCTCTCAGTTCATGTGTGACTGGCCCATGTTTGAACCCAGGTCCTCTGCACTACAAGACTGTGTTAGCCCACTGAGTAAAAACCCATGTATTAGCTTGGAGAGCTAACACAAGTCTTCAAGTCTCATGCAAAGTTATTCATCACAGAAGCTGGTATACTAGGCACAGGAGGCTGGTGAGGGGAGGACGCTCATAGTAATGGCTGGAATAGAGTGAATGGAATGGTATCAAATAGACTGTGGTGGGAAAAGTACCCAATTGTCATACTTAAGTAAAAGTAAAGATACCTTAATAGAAAATGACTCAAGTAGAGGTAAAAGTCACCCAGTAAAATACTACTTGATTAAAAGTAAAACTACTTGGTTTTAATTATACTCAAGTATCAAACGTAATTGTAATTGCTAAAATATACTTAAGTATCAAAAGTAAAAGTATAAATCATTTAAAATTCCTTATATTAAGCAAACCAGATAGCACAAATTTCTTATTTTTTTATATATTTATGGAAAGGCAAGGGGAACACTCCAACACACAGACAAAATGTACAAATGAAGCATGTGTTTAGTGAGTGGGCCAGATCAAAGTCAGTAGGGATGACCAGGGATGTTCTCTTGCTAAGTGTGTGATTTGGACCATTTTCCTGTCCTGCTAAGCATTCAACAGTCAGGAAAATGGATGGAGTAAAAAGTACATTATTTTCTTAAGGAATGTAGTGAAGTAAAAGTAAAAGTTGTCAAATAATAAATAGTAAAGTATGGAAACGCAAAAAAATACTTAAGTAGTACTTTAAAGTATTTTTACTTAATTACTTTACACCACTGCAAATACGTACATGGAAACCATGTGTTTGATGAGTTTGATACCATTCCATTGATTCCATTCCAGCCATTACTATGAGCCCGTCCACCCAAATTAAGGTGCCACCAACAACCTGTGATACTAGGTAAATTCAGCAAAAAAATAAAGGTCCTCTCACTGTCAACTGCGTTTATTTTCAGCTAACTTAAAATGTGTAAGTATTTGTGGGAACATAAGATTCAACAACTGAGACATAAACTGAACAAGTTCCACAGACATGTGACTAACACAAATGGAATAATGTGTCCCTGAACAAAGGGGGGGTTAAATCAAAAGTAACAGTCAGTATCTGGTGTGGCCACCAGCTGCATTAAGTACTGCAGTGCATCACCTCCTCATGGACTGCACCAGATTTGCCAGTTCTTGCTGTGAGATGTTACCCAACTCTTCCACCACGGCACCTGCAAGTTCCCGGACATTTCTGGAGGGAATGGCAATAGCCCTCACCCTCCGGTCCAACAGGTCCCAGGCATGCTCAATGGGATTGAGATCCGGGCTCTTCACTGGCCATGGCAGAACACTGACATTCCTGTCTTGCAGGAAATCACACACAGAACGAGCAGTATGGCTGGTGGCATTGTCATATTGGAGGGACATGTCAGGATGAGCTTGCAGGATGGGTACAACATGAGGGAGGAGGATGTCTTCCCTGTAACGCACAGCGTTGCGATTGCCTACAATGACAACAAGCTCAGTTCGATGATGCTGTGACACACCGTCCCAGACCATGACGGACCCTCCACCTCCAAATCGATCCCACTCCAGAGTACAGGCCTCGTGTAACGCTCATTCCTTTGACGATAAACGTGAACCATCACCCCTGGTGAGACAAAGCCGCAACTTGTCAGTGAAGAGCACTTTTTGCCAGTCCTGTCTGGTCCAGCGACGGTGAGTTTGTGCCCATAGGCAAGGTTGGTGCCGGTGATGTCTGGTGAGGACCTGCCTTACAAGAGGCCTACAAGCCCTCAGTCCAGCCTCTCTCAGCCTATTGCGTACAGTCTGAGCACTGATGGAGGGATTGTGCTTTCCTGGTGTAACTTGGGCAATTGTTGTTGCCATCCTCTACCTGTCCCGCAGGTGTGATGTTCGGATGTACCAATCCTGTGCAGGTGTTGTTACACGTGGTCTGCCACTTCCCTGGCCACATCTGCAGTCCTCATTCCTCCTTGCAGCATGCCTAAGGCACGTTCACGCAGATGAGCAGGGACTCTGGGCATCTTTCTTTTGGTGTTTTTCAGAGTCAGTAGAAAGGCCTCTTTAGTGTCCTAAGTTTTCATAACTGTGACCTTAATTGCCTACCGTCAGTAAGCTGTTAGTGTCTTAACGACCGTTCCACTGGTGCATGTCCATGAATTGTTTATGGTTGATTGAACAAGTATGGGAAACAGTGTTTAAACCCTTTACAATGAAGATCTGTTGAGTTATTTGGATTTTTACGAATTATCTTTGAAAGATAGGGTCCTGAAAAGGGGACATTTCTTTTATTGCTGAGTTTAGATAACACATGCAGCCTGGACGTTATCTCGTGTCTGCAAAAACGTGCCCTGTACTCATTTTCAGCTGGAGGTTGGGTTGTCTAAATCACTTCAGTTCGTTACACATACACCTTGGTTGGACTGTGAGGGCAGCTGCGACACTATATTTCCTACCTCTACAGTATGTGTGTGGAATAGAGGAGCGTAGATGTCCGACCTTTATGTAGTCCATCATCCAGCTCCAGATAACCACAGGGATTACTTGTTAATCAAATGTGTCCATCCTCTCCTGATGGGCCTAAGGTAAAATCAATATAGTCAATCAGTTCTCAGCCTCCCCCTCCCCCATAGCACAGTGGACTGCTGCCTGCAGGGGAGAGATCAATGGCCATCCCAGAGGCACCTGCAGAATCTAATTGCACATGTGGAGCAGAAAGCAGTAATCTCCCTGACACACATATACAGTATACCATGTAGCCTAAATACATATACAGTATACCATGTAGCCTAAATACATATACAGTATACCATGTAGCCTAAATACATATACAGTATACCATGTAGCCTAAATACATATACAGTATACCATGTAGCCTAAATACATATACAGTGCCATCAGAAAGTGTTCATACCCTTTGACTTAGTCCATATTTTGTTGTGTTACAGCCTGAATTCAATATGGATTCAATATTTTTTTCTTCACCCATCTACACACAATACCCCACAATGACAAAGTGAAAACATGTTTTTAGACATTTTATCAAACTTATTGGATATTAAATACAGAAACATCTCATTTACATAAGTATTCACACCCCTGAATCAATACTTTGTAGAAGCACCTTTGGCAGCAATTACAGCTGTGAGTCTTTCTGGGTAAGTCTCTAAGAGCTTTCCACACCTGGAAGTTTATATACACTTAGGTTGGAGTCATTAAAACTCGTTTTTCAACCACTCCACAAATTATTTGTTAAACTATAGTTTTGGCAAGTCGGTTAGGACATCTACTTCATGCATGACTTTACATACACTAAGTTGACTGTGCATTGTAAAAATCGAGAAAATGATGTCATGCTTTAGAAGCTTATTATAGGCTAATTGACATTATTTGAGTCAATTGGAGGTGTACCTGTGGATGTATTTCAAGGCCTACCTTCAAACTCAGTGCATCTTTGCTTGACATCATCGGAAAATCAAAAGAAATCAGCCAAGTCCTCAGAATATTTTTTTTTGACCTCCACAAGTCTGGTTCATCCTTGGGAGCAATTTCCAAATGCCTGAAGGTACCGCGTTCATCTGTAGTACACAAGTTTAAATACCATGGGACCACACAGAAACGCGCTCTGTCTCCTAGAGATGAACGTACTATTACTATGGTACGAAAACTGCAAATCAATCCCAGAACAACAGCAAAGGACCTTGTGAAGATGCTGGAGGAAACAGGTACAAAAGTATCTATATTCATAGTAAAACGAGTCCTATATCGACACAACCTGAAAGGCCGCTCAGCAAGGAAGAAGCCACTGCTCCAAAACCGCCATAAAAAAGCCAGACTACGGTTTGCAACTGCACATGGGGACAAAGATTGTACTTTTTGGAGAAATGTCCTCTGGTCTGATGAAACAAAAATAGAACTGTTTGGCCATAATGACCATCGTTATGTTTGGAGGAAAAAGGGGGATGCTTGCAAGCCAAGGAAAACCATCCCAACATTGAATCTCGGGGGTGGCAGCATCATGTTGTGGGGTGCGTTGCTGCAGGAGGGACTGGTGCACTACACAAAATAGATGACTTCATGAGAAAGGAAAATTGTGGATATATTGAAGCAACTTCTGAAGACATCAGTCAAGAAGTTAAAGCTTGGTCGCAAATGGGTCTTTCAAATGGACTATGACCCCAAGCATACTTCCAAAGTTGTGGCAAAATGGCTTAAGGACAACAAAGTCAAGGTATTGGAGTGACCATCACAAAGCCCTGACCTCAATCCTATAGAAAATGTGTAGGCAGAACTGAAAAAGCATGTTCGAGCAAGGAGACCTACAAACCTGACTCAGTTACACCAGCTCTGTCAGGAGGAATGGGCCAAAATTCACCCAACTTATTGTGGGAAGCTTGTGGAAGGCTACCCAACACTTTTGACCCAAGTTAAACAATTTACAGGCAAGGCTACCAAATACGAATTGAGTGTATGTAAACTTCTGGCCCACTTTGAATGTGATGAAAGAAACAAAAGCTGAAATAAAACATTCTCTCTTCTATTATTCTGACATTTCACATTCTTAAAATAAAGTGATGATCCTAACTGACCTAAGCCAGGGAATTATTACTAGGTTTAAATGTCAGAAATTGTGAAAAACTGAGTTTAAATGTATTTGGCTAAGGTGTATGTAAACCTCCGACCTCAACTGTACATCTTCAAGGAGATTAAGTCAGAACTGTAACTAGGCCACTCCAATGCCTCGCAAAGAAAGGTACCTATTTGCAGATGGGTAAAAAAAAAAGATGTAAACATTGAATATACTTTTGAGCATGGGGAAGTTACTAATTACACTTTTGATGTTGAATCAATACATCCTGTCACTACAAAGATACAGTCATCCTTCCTAACTTAGTTGCCGGAGAGGAAGGAATCCGCTCAGGGATTTTACCATGAGGACAATGGTGACTTTAAAACACTTACAGAATTGAATGGCTGTGATAAGAGAAAATTGAGGATGGATCAACAACATTGTAGTCACTCAACATTACTAAGCTAATTGACATTGTGAGAAGAAGGAAGCGTACATAGAAAATAATATTCCAAAACATGCATCCTGTTTGCAACAAGACACTAAAGTAATACCTCAAAAAATGTGGCAAAGCAATTTACTTTTTGTCCTGAATACAAAGTGTTACTTTTGGGGCAATTCCAATCCAACACATTACTGAGTACCACTCTTCATATTTTTATGCATAGTGGTGGCTGCATCATGTTATGGGTATTCTTGTAATCATTAAGAACTGGGGAGTTTTTCAGGATAACAAAAAAACGTAAATGAGCTAAGCACAGGCAAAATCCCAGAGGAAAATCTGGTTCAGTCGGATTTCCGCCTTTCAGCAGGACAATAACCTAAAACACAATCCCAAATCTACACTTGAGTTGCTTACCAAGAAGACTGTGAATGTTCCTGAGTGGGAAAACCTCCCTGATCTTTGTGGTTGAATCTGTGTTTGAAATTCACTGCTCGACTGAGGGACCTTATTCAGTCGTGGCCAAAAGTTTTGAGAATGACACAAATATTAATTTCCACAAAGTTTGCTGCGTCAGTGTCTTTAGATATTTTTGTCAGATGTTACTATGGAATACTGAAGTATAATTACAAGCATTTCATAAGTGTCAAAGGCTTTTATTGACAATTATATGAAGTTGATGCAAAGAGTCGATATTTGCCGTGTTGACCCTTCTTTTTCAAGACCTCTGCAATCCGCCCTGGCATGCTGTCAATTAACTTCTGGGCCACATCCTGACTGATGGCAGCCCATTCTTGCATAATCAATGCTTGGAGTTTGTCGGAATTTGTGGGGTTTTGTTTGTCCACCCACGTCTTGAGTATTGACCACAAGTTCTCAATGGGATTAAGGTCTGGGGAGTTTCCTGGCCATGGACCCAAAATATCGATGTTTTGTTCCTCGAGCCACTTAGTTATCACTTTTGCCTTATGGCAAGGTGCTCCAACATGCTGGAAAAGGCATTGTTCGTCACCAAACTGTTCCTGGATGGTTGGGAGAAGATGCTTTCGGAGGATGTGTTGGTACTATTCTTTATTCATGGCTGTGTTCTTAGGCAAAATTGTGAGTGAGCCCACTCCCTTGGCTGAGAAGCAACCCCACACATGAATGGTCTCAGGATGCTTTACTGTTGGCATGACACAGAACTGATGGTAGCGCTCACCTTGTCTTCTCCGGACAAGCTTTTTTCCGGATGCCCCAAACAATCGGAAAGGGGATTCATACCCCAGTCCTCAGCAGTCCAATCCCTGTACCTTTTGCAGAATATCAGTCTGTCCCTGATGTTTTTCCTGGAGAGAAGTGGCTTCTTTGCTGCCCTTCTTGACACCTGGCCATCCTCCAAAAGTCTTCGCTTCACTGTGCGTGCAGATGCACTCACACCTGCCTGCTGCCATTCCTGAGCAAGCTCTGTACTGGTGGTGCCCCGATCCCGCAGCTGAATCAACTTTAGGAGACGGTCCTGGAGCTTGCTGGACTTTCTTTGGCGCCCTGAAGCATTCTTCACAACAATTGAACCACTCTCCTTGAAGTTCTTGATGATCCGATAGATGGTTGATTTAGGTGCAATCTTACTGGCAGCAATATCCTTGCCTGTGAAGCCCTTTTTGTGCAAAGCAATGATGACAGCACGTGTTTCCTTGCAGGTAACCATGGTTGACAGAGGAAGAACAATGATTCCAAGCACCACCCTCCTTTTGAAGCTTCCAGTCTGTTATTCGAACTTAATCAGCATGACAGAGTGATCTCCAGCCTTGTCCTTGTCAACACTCACACCTGTGTTAACGAGAGAATCACTGACATGATGTCAGCTGGTCCTTTTGTGGCAGGGCTGAAATACAGTGGAAATGTTTTGGGGAGATTCAGTTCATTTGCATGGCAAAGAGGGACTTTGCAATTAATTGCAATTCATCTGATCACTCGTCATAACATTCTGGAGTATATGCAAATTGCCATTATACAAACTGAGGCAGTAGACTTTGTGAAAATGTATATTTGTGTCATTCTCAAAACTTTTGGCCACGACTGTAGATAATTGTGTTAGTGTGGTTAAGAGATGAGGTAGCAATTCAAAAATCATGTTAAACACTATTATTGCACAGTGTGAGTCCATGCAACTCATTATGTGACATTTTTACTCCTGAATTTATTTAAGCTTGCCATAACAAAGGGGATGAATACTTTTTGACGAAGATATTTCAGCTTTTTGGTTTTAATGAATTTGTAAAAATGTCTAAAAACATAATTCCACTTTGTAATTATGGGGTATCGTGTGTATGCCATTGATGAATATATTTTATTAAATCCTTTTTTAATTCAGGTTGTAACGCAACAAAATGTGGAAAAAGTAAAGACACACACACACACACACACGCACACGCACACGCACACGCACACGCACACGCACACGCACACACACACACACACACACACACACACACACACACACACACACACACACACACACACACACACAAAGCACAAAGCACACACACACAAAGCACACACAAAGCACACACACAAAGCACAGACTCATCTACAGATATATATATTACATAAGGTAGGCTAGGGTTAAAATCAAATTGAAGTCAGTCATTTCAGGAAGTGATTTGAATAAAAAATAAATATATTGTAATTTTTTGTTTATTGAGAAGTAAATGAAAACGAATGACCTTTTTTCAATTCTTGAATCTTAATTTTAGTTTGCTTGATGAATTGACTGCCTTCAATTAAAATTGAGCCCAACAGTGCTAGATCAGGTACATTGGCACAGTGCCACATCATCCTCTGCTCTATATTTTGCTCCTCTATTATTTTAATCAGCTGCACAAACTAAAGCACTGTCTGTCTGTCACACCGCACATCTCCATCTGACAAGATATATTATTTCATTTTGAGGAGGGAGGAAGTTGTGGGTAGTTGACTGACGTCTCCATGTATCAGTAGTGTCTAGGAACAGAGTGTTGGTTTGTGGTAGCTTTCTGTTGACAGTCAGAGAGAGAGACAATATAAGGACATGTTGATGGGCAGGTGGCCACTGGACACAGATGGATATCTTTGATATGTATTATATTGATTTAGCTGAACTCTTTCTCTCTAGCTCTCTATCTTTCCTTGATGGTATTTGCTATTTGATTCTCAATATTTCCTTTACACAAGACCAGCCTGTGGCTTTCCTATTTTTCTGCAGAGTGAGATTCCGAAACGCACTTCTTGTCCAAATGCGCCAGAGAAACTCCAGCATGATGCCTAAACCCTGTAAAATTATTCAAATCCTCTTCAACAACGGCCCTCTGACTGAAGCTGTCACGGTGGTCTGCTCGAAGCTCCTCCAAATTGCCAGTGTGATGGTGACTGAAGCGATCTGAGACGACAGTCGTGACCGTCGTAGCCTGGCTCCTCATTTCGTGATGGAATTTCTAATGCAATTTCAGCACTCAGTTGTTGTTTCATTTAGTGGCAGTGGTCTTTGAGGAGAGAAAATAGTGGTATTTGCTAATTATTTGGAGTCCTAATTCAACCCAAACATCATTAGTGTGTGTATTATTGCCATGTATTGAGGATTTAGCGGTGAATGACTAATTTAAATGACATTGGCCATCGTTAGCCGTCTTTTGGCTATCTGCAAGTGCCTTTTCTTTCAAAGAAAAGCAGCATCGCAATCTCTCACCCAAAATAACACTGTTGTCGCAGAAAGGAGAAGTCACAATGATGTTCTCGCCCCAATCAGTAACATTTTTCTCCCCTGACAGTGTAGCGCACACACACACACACACACACACACACACACACACACACACACACACACACACACACACACACACACACACACACACACACACACACACACACACACACACACATTTGTCTGTTCAACAAATGGCATTCTCAACAGAAGGCTTCTCTTCTCTTTCCCCATTTCCCAATACACAGAGAGAGAGAGAGAAAGAGCAGATCTGCAAAGTCAATCCCTTCCCCAGAGTCAGTCGGCGGAATGTTTGGTGAAATAGACAGCCTTCTCTAACCCTTAGGCACTGCTGCAGCTCTCCTCTGTGTGAATGCAGTCTTTGAGTCTGTCCACGTCACTCCAATAGGGTAAACTGTCAAGCTACAGTGGCTTGCGAAGGATTCAACCTCCCTTGGCATTTTTCCTATTTTGTTGCTTTACAACCTGGAATTAAAATGGATTTTTGGGGGGGTTTGTATCATTTGATTTACACAACATGCCTATGACTTTGAAGATCCAAATATTTTCTATTGTGAAAGAAACAAGAAATAAGACCAAAAAAAACTGAAAACGTGCATAACTATTCACCCCCCCAAAGTCAATAATTTGTAGAGACACCTTTTGCAGCAATTACAGCTGCAAGTCTCTTGTGGTATTTCTCTATAAGCTTGGCACATCTAGCCACTGGGATTTTTGCCCATTCTTCAAGGAAAAACTGCTCCAGCTCCTTCAAGTTGGATGGGTTCCGCTGGTGTACAGCAATCTTTAAGTCATACCACAGATTCTCAATTGTATTGAGGTCTGGGCTTTGACTAGGCCATTCCAAGACATTTAAATGTGTCCCCTTAAACCACTCAAGTGTTGCTTTAGCAGAATGCTTAGGGTCATTTCTGCAGGAAGGTGAACCTCTATCCCAGTCTCAAATCTCTGGAAGACAAACAGGTTTCCCCTCAATAATTTCCCTGTATTTAGCGTCATCCATCATTCCATAAATTCTGACCAGTTTCCCAGTCCCTGCCGATAAAAAACATCCCCACAGCATGATGCTGCCACCACCATGCTTCACTGTGGGGATGTGTTCTCGGGGTGATGAGAGGTGTTGGGTTTGCGCCAGACATGGTGTTTTCCTTGATGGCCAAAAAGCTCAATTTTAGTCTCATATGACCAGAGGACCTTCTTCCATATGTTTGGGGAGTCTCCCACATGCCTTTTGGCGAACACCAAACATGTTTGCTTATTTTTTTCTGGCCACTCATCCATAAAGCCCAGCTCTGTGGAGTGTACAGCTTAAAGTGGTCCTAGGGACAGATACTCCAATCTCCACTGTGAAGCTTTGCAGCTCCTTCAGGGTTATCTTTGGTCTCTTTGTTGCCTCTCAGATTAATGCCCTCCGTGCCTGGTTTGTGATTTTTGGTGGGCGGCCCTCTCTGGCAGGTTTGTTGTGGTGCCATATTCTTTCCATTTTTTAATAATGGATTTAATGGTGCTCCGTGGGATGTTGAAAGTTTCTGATATTTTTTTATTACCCAACCCTGATCTGTACTTCTCCACAACTTTGTCCATGACCTGTTTGGAGAGCTCCTTGGTCTTCATGGTGCCGCTTGCTTGGTGGTGCCCCTTGCTTAGTGGTGTTGCAGACTCTGGGACCTTTCAGAACAGGTGTATATATACTGAGATCATGTGACACTTAGATTGCACACAGGTGGACTTTATTGAACTAATTATGTGACTTCTGAAGGTAATTGGTTGCACCAGATCTTATTTAGGGGCTTCATAGCAAAGGTGGTGAATACATATGCACGTACCACTTTTCCGTTGTTAAAAAAAAAAAAACGTTTTTTTTTTTTTAAACAAGTTATTTTTTTCATTTCACTTCACCAATTTGGCCTGTTTTGTGTATGTCCATTACATGAAATCCAAATAAAAATCTATTTAAATTACAGGTTATAATGCAACAAAATAGAAAAAACACCAAGAGGGGTAAATACTTTTGCAAGGCACTGTATATGGTCTAGTCTCAGCTGGGAGATACTGTATGTCTGACCAGAGAGAGAGCGAGAGAGAAACTATGTCAACCCTTGGTTAGCCCAGGTTCGATTCCCACGGGGGACCAGTACGAAAAAGTATGCACTCACTACTCTGGATAAAAGCATCTACTAAAATGGAAAAGGATTGAATAGACCATTTCAGTCTGCAAAGGGAAAGTTATTTCTATGAGAAAAGTATTTCAAGCAACTGCAAAACATATAACAAGCAATTATTTTTCCTTTCCACAAGTATTATCGTATGAACAGTTTTGTACACATAATTATCAGACTCAAGATACAAATGCATTTAGTTTTCACAAAAGTAGTGCATTGCTTTTACTAGTCCTGTATTAGCGGACTGATAATACAGGACGGCAAAAAAATGGCAGCTTATTTACCCATGATGCCAGGGTACACAACAACACTGCAGGGAAAATGATTCAAGTCTGAGAATAAATAAAATAAAAACAGTGAACAGAGGGATGGAGCAGAAAAAGAAAGAGTGGTGTGGTGGAGAAGCAGAGAGGAGAGATCAGGCAGACAGCTGAATGACAGAGAGAACAGAGGAGGTAGAGGAGAGGGACAGAGAGACAAGAGATCAGGCAGACAGCTGAATGACATGGACAACAGAGGAGGTAGAGGAGAGGGACAGGGAGACAAGAGATAGGGCAGACAGCTGAATGACAGAGAGAACAGAGGAGGTAGAGGAGAGGGACAGGGAGACAAGAGATAGGGCAGACAGTTGAATGACAGAGAGAACAGAGGAGGTAGAGGAGAGGGACAGGGAGACAAGAGATAGGGCAGACAGTTGAATGACAGAGAGAACAGAGGAGGTAGAGGAGAGGGACAGGGAGACAAGAGATAGGGCAGACAGCTGAATGACAGAGAGAACAGAGGAGGTAGAGGAGAGGGACAGGGACAGGGAGACAAGAGATAGGGCAGACAGTTGAATGACAGAGTGAACCGAGGAGGTAGAGGAGAGGGACAGAGAGACAAGAGATAGGGCAGACAGTTGAATGACAGAGAGAACAGAGGAGGTAGAGGAGAGGGACAGGGACAGGGAGACAAGAGATAGGGCAGACAGTTGAATGACAGAGTGAACTGAGGAGGTAGAGGAGAGGGACAGGGAGACAAGAGATAGGGCAGACAGTTGAATGACAGAGAGAACAGAGGAGGTAGAGGAGAGGGACAGGGAGACAAGAGATAGGGCAGACAGTTGAATGACAGAGAGAACAGAGGTGGTAGAGGAGAGGGACAGGGACAGGGAGACAAGAGATAGGGCAGACAGTTGAATGACAGAGAGAACAGAGGAGGTAGAGGAGAGGGACAGGGACAGGGAGACAAGAGATAGGGCAGACAGCTGAATGACAGAGTGAACCGAGGAGGTAGAGGAGAGGGACAGGGAGACAAGAGATAGGGCAGACAGTTGAATGACAGAGAGAACAGAGTAGGTAGAGGAGAGGGACAGGGAGACAAGAGATAGGGCAGACAGTTGAATGACAGAGAGAACCGAGGAGGTAGAGGAGAGGGACAGGGAGACAAGAGATAGGGCAGACAGCTGAATGACAGAGAGAACAGAGGAGGTAGAGGAGAGGGACAGGGACAGGGAGACAAGAGATAGGGCAGACAGTTGAATGACAGAGTGAACCGAGGAGGTAGAGGAGAGGGACAGAGAGACAAGAGATAGGGCAGACAGTTGAATGACAGAGAGAACAGAGGAGGTAGAGGAGAGGGACAGGGACAGGGAGACAAGAGATAGGGCAGACAGTTGAATGACAGAGTGAACCGAGGAGGTAGAGGAGAGGGACAGGGAGACAAGAGATAGGGCAGACAGTTGAATGACAGAGAGAACAGAGGAGGTAGAGGAGAGGGACAGGGAGACAAGAGATAGGGCAGACAGTTGAATGACAGAGAGAACAGAGGTGGTAGAGGAGAGGGACAGGGACAGGGAGACAAGAGATAGGGCAGACAGTTGAATGACAGAGAGAACAGAGGAGGTAGAGGAGAGGGACAGGGACAGGGAGACAAGAGATAGGGCAGACAGCTGAATGACAGAGTGAACCGAGGAGGTAGAGGAGAGGGACAGGGAGACAAGAGATAGGGCAGACAGTTGAATGACAGAGAGAACAGAGGAGGTAGAGGAGAGGGACAGGGAGACAAGAGATAGGGCAGACAGTTGAATGACAGAGAGAACCGAGGAGGTAGAGGAGAGGGACAGGGAGACAAGAGATAGGGCAGACAGTTGAATGACAGAGAGAACCGAGGAGGTAGAGGAGAGGGACAGGGACAGGGAGACAAGAGATAGGGCAGACAGTTGAATGACATGGACAACAGAGGAGGTAGAGGAGAGGGACAGGGAGACAAGAGATAGGGCAGACAGCTGAATGACAGAGAGAACAGAGGAGGTAGAGGAGAGGGACAGGGAGACAAGAGATAGGGCAGACAGTTGAATGACAGAGAGAACAGAGGAGGTAGAGGAGAGGGACAGGGAGACAAGAGATAGGGCAGACAGTTGAATGACAGAGAGAACAGAGGAGGTAGAGGAGAGGGACAGGGACAGGGAGACAAGAGATAGGGCAGACAGTTGAATGACAGAGAGAACAGAGGAGGTAGAGGAGAGGGACAGGGAGACAAGAGATAGGGCAGACAGCTGAATGACAGAGAGAACAGAGGAGGTAGAGGAGAGGGACAGGGACAGGGAGACAAGAGATAGGGCAGACAGTTGAATGACAGAGTGAACCGAGGAGGTAGAGGAGAGGGACAGAGAGACAAGAGATAGGGCAGACAGTTGAATGACAGAGAGAACAGAGGAGGTAGAGGAGAGGGACAGGGACAGGGAGACAAGAGATAGGGCAGACAGTTGAATGACAGAGTGAACTGAGGAGGTAGAGGAGAGGGACAGGGAGACAAGAGATAGGGCAGACAGTTGAATGACAGAGAGAACAGAGGAGGTAGAGGAGAGGGACAGGGAGACAAGAGATAGGGCAGACAGTTGAATGACAGAGAGAACAGAGGTGGTAGAGGAGAGGGACAGGGACAGGGAGACAAGAGATAGGGCAGACAGTTGAATGACAGAGAGAACAGAGGAGGTAGAGGAGAGGGACAGGGACAGGGAGACAAGAGATAGGGCAGACAGCTGAATGACAGAGTGAACCGAGGAGGTAGAGGAGAGGGACAGGGAGACAAGAGATAGGGCAGACAGTTGAATGACAGAGAGAACAGAGTAGGTAGAGGAGAGGGACAGGGAGACAAGAGATAGGGCAGACAGTTGAATGACAGAGAGAACCGAGGAGGTAGAGGAGAGGGACAGGGAGACAAGAGATAGGGCAGACAGCTGAATGACAGAGAGAACAGAGGAGGTAGAGGAGAGGGACAGGGACAGGGAGACAAGAGATAGGGCAGACAGTTGAATGACAGAGTGAACCGAGGAGGTAGAGGAGAGGGACAGAGAGACAAGAGATAGGGCAGACAGTTGAATGACAGAGAGAATAGAGGAGGTAGAGGAGAGGGACAGGGACAGGGAGACAAGAGATAGGGCAGACAGTTGAATGACAGAGTGAACCGAGGAGGTAGAGGAGAGGGACAGGGAGACAAGAGATAGGGCAGACAGTTGAATGACAGAGAGAACAGAGGAGGTAGAGGAGAGGGACAGGGAGACAAGAGATAGGGCAGACAGTTGAATGACAGAGAGAACAGAGGTGGTAGAGGAGAGGGACAGGGACAGGGAGACAAGAGATAGGGCAGACAGTTGAATGACAGAGAGAACAGAGGAGGTAGAGGAGAGGGACAGGGACAGGGAGACAAGAGATAGGGCAGACAGCTGAATGACAGAGTGAACCGAGGAGGTAGAGGAGAGGGACAGGGAGACAAGAGGTAGGGCAGACAGTTGAATGACAGAGAGAACAGAGGAGGTAGAGGAGAGGGACAGGGAGACAAGAGATAGGGCAGACAGTTGAATGACAGAGAGAACCGAGGAGGTAGAGGAGAGGGACAGGGAGACAAGAGATAGGGCAGACAGTTGAATGACAGAGAGAACCGAGGAGGTAGAGGAGAGGGACAGGGAGACAAGAGGTAGGGCAGACAGTTGAATGACAGAGAGAACCGAGGAGGTAGAGGAGAGGGACAGGGAGACAAGAGGTAGGGCAGACAGTTGAATGACAGAGAGAACAGAGGAGGTAGAGGAGAGGGACAGGGAGACAAGAGATAGGGCAGACAGTTGAATGACAGAGAGAACAGAGGAGGTAGATGAGAGGGACAGAGAGAGGGCAAGAGGGACAGGGACAGTGGAATGGAAGGAAGAAGAGAGGTATTGATGAGAGAGTTACAGCTGGAGAGTGGGAGAGAGTGAAAGATAGTGGGAGAATGAAGTGGTGAGTGGGAGGGAGAGACGGGTGGGTGGGTGACAGAGAGGAAGATAGCGGGGACAAGGAGAGAGGGACTGAGATAATGAAGGACAAAAAGCTGTACTGTGCTGTGAGCAACAGACAGAAGAAGATGGTGACATAGGGAGAGCAGAGAGCCCCGACGGAACACAGACAAACAGATGAAACCGCCTTTGGGTCACTGCCAGGAACAAGGGACAGGAGGGAAAGGAAAGGAGGAGAGGAGAGAGGAACGAAGGAGCCCACTTTTCTCTCATTACCAGGTTGTTACCTTGATGGTGCCTCTCAAGGTCGGGCTCTGTTTCTTAATATGATACATGCAAACACACGCCTGCACGCACACAAACAAACACACACAAGCACACACACACACATCCCCTGGGTGTCTGGTTCTGTCCCTCTGTGCTTTTTTAATTTCCTGTTCTTTCCTTCCTTGGTGTTTTTCTTTGTCTAAATCAGCATCTCTAATTATAATGGGGATTAGATGAGGGGGATAATGTGTTGTCATCTCAGACTGCTGTCTGGCTCTGGTATTTATTAGCTGTTCTCAGCCCAGCTCAGCGAGAGGCTCTATCGTATTGACAAATAAACACCTATGCCGACGTATGGAGTTGTAGTAGTGTAGGGTGGTGGGAGCAATAGGGCTATTAGATGGCACACAAAAGTCATTCATGATTCAGTCATGATAAACAAGCCAACTTTGGTAACGTCAACTTTATGTTCCATTTTAGACCAATAGTTAACCACTAAATGCCAAATTAGAGCACTCCACTTCCATTTTGAAGTTTTTTGTTGACTCACGGTTCATACAACAATTCCAGTAACGGTCCAGTATACACACAAACAGCACGACATAAAACCAAAACTTCAATAACAGCGCCGCTCTCCAGGCTGCTGGCTAGCGATATCGAGAATCTGGTTCCGTGGGCTTTAGCTCTCAATTAATACATATCTTTCCAACTTTCGTCCACATATCTACAGCTCTGGAAAAATGAAGAGGCCACTGCAAAATTATCAGTTTCTCTGGTTTGACTATTTATAGGTATGTGTTTGGGCAAAATTATCAGTTTCTCTGGTTTGACTATTTATAGGTATGTGTTTGGGCAAAATGATCAGTTTCTCTGGTTTGACTATTTATAGGTATGTGTTTGGGCAAAATTATCAGTTTCTCTGGTTTTACTATTTATAGGTACGTGTTTGGGCAAAATTATCAGTTTCTCTGGTTTGACTATTTATAGGTATGTGTTTGGGCAAAATGATCAGTTTCTCTGGTTTTACTATTTATAGGTATGTGTTTGGGCAAAATGATCAGTTTCTCTGGTTTGACTATTTATAGGTACGTGTTTGGGCAAAATGATCAGTTTCTCTGGTTTTACTATTTATAGGTATGTGTTTGGGCAAAATGATCAGTTTCTCTGGTTTGACTATTTATAGGTACGTGTTTGGGCAAAATGATCAGTTTCTCTGGTTTGACTATTTATAGGTACGTGTTTGGGCAAAATGATCAGTTTCTCTGGTTTTACTATTTATAGGTACGTGTTTGGGCAAAATGATCAGTTTCTCTGGTTTTACTATTTATAGGTATGTGTTTGGGTAAAATGATCAGTTTCTCTGGTTTTACTATTTATAGGTATGTGTTTGGGTAAAATTATCAGTTTCTCTGGTTTTACTATTTATAGGTACGTGTTTGGGCAAAATGATCAGTTTCTCTGGTTTTACTATTTATAGGTACGTGTTTGGGTAAAATGATCAGTTTCTCTGGTTTTACTATTTATAGGTATGTGTTTGGGTAAAATTATCCGTTTCTCTGGTTTTACTATTTATAGGTATGTGTTTGGGTAAAATGATCAGTTTCTCTGGTTTGACTATTTATATATATGTGTTTGGGTAAAATGAACATTTTGTTTTATTCTATAAACTACTGACATTTCTCCCAAATAAAAATATTGTCATTTAGAGCATTTATTTGCAGAAAATTACAACTGGTCAAAATAAAAAATATGTAGTGTTGTCAGACCTCGACTAATGCAAAGAAAATAAGTTCATATTCATTTTTAAACAACACAATACTAATGTTTTAACTTAGGAAGAGTTCAGAAATCAATATTTAGTGGAATAACCCTGATTTTCAGTCACAGCTTTCATGCGTCTTGGCATGCTCTCCACCAGTCTTTCACATTGATGTTGGGTGACTTTATGCCACTCCTGGTGCAAAAACTCAAGCAGCTCAGCTTTGTTTGATGGCTTGTGACCATCCATCTTCCTCTTGATCAAATTCCAAAGGTTTTCAATTGAGTTCAGGTCTGGAGATTGGGCTGGTCATGACAGGGTCTTGATCTGGTTGCCCTCCATCTACACCTTGATTGACCTGGCTGTGGCATGGAGCATTGTCCTGCTGGATAAACCAATCCTCAGAGTTGGGGAACATTGTCCTGCTGGAACAACCAATCCTCAGAGTTGGGGAACATTGTCCTGCTGGAACAACCAATCCTCAGAGTTGGGGAACATTGTCCTGCTGGAACAACCAATCCTCAGAGTTGGGGAACATTGTCCTGCTGGAACAACCAATCCTCAGAGTTGGGGAACATTGTCCTGCTGGATAAACCAATCCTCAGAGTTGGGGAACATTGTCCTGCTGGAACAACCAATCCTCAGAGTTGGGGAACATTGTCCTGCTGGAACAACCAATCCTCAGAGTTGGGGAACATTGTCCTGCTGGAACAACCAATCCTCAGAGTTGGGGAACATTGTCCTGCTGGATAAACCAATCCTCAGAGTTGGGGAACATTGTCCTGCTGGAACAACCAATCCTCAGAGTTGGGGAACATTGTCCTGCTGGAACAACCAATCCTCAGAGTTGGGGAACATTGTCCTGCTGGAACAACCAATCCTCAGAGTTGGGGAACATTGTCCTGCTGGAACAACCAATCCTCAGAGTTGGGGAACATTGTCCTGCTGGAACAACCAATCCTCAGAGTTGGGGAACATTGTCCTGCTGGAACAACCAATCCTCAGAGTTGGGGAACATTGTCCTGCTGGAAAAACCCATCCTCAGAGTTGGGGAACATTGTCCTGCTGGAACAACCAATCCTCAGAGTTGGGGAACATTGTCCTGCTGGAAAAACCCATCCTCAGAGTTGGGGAACATTGTCCTGCTGGAACAACCAATCCTCAGAGTTGGGGAACATTGTCCTGCTGGAAAAACCAATCCTCAGAGTTGGGGAACATTGTCCTGCTGGAAAAACCAATCCTCAGAGTTGGGGAACATTGTCCTGCTGGAAAAACCAATCTTTAGAGTTGGGGAACATTGTCCTGCTGGAAAAACCAACCCTCAGAGTTGGGGAACATTGTCCTAGTGGAACAACCAATCCTCAGAGTTGGGGAACATTGTCCTGCTGGAACAACCAATCCTCAGAGTTGGGGAACATTGTCCTGCTGGAAAAACCCATCCTCAGAGTTGGGGAACATTGTCCTGCTGGAACAACCAATCCTCAGAGTTGGGGAACATTGTCCTGCTGGAACAACCAATCCTCAGAGTTGGGGAACATTGTCCTGCTGGAAAAACCAATCCTCAGAGTTGGGGAACATTGTCCTGCTGGAAAAACCAATCCTCAGAGTTGGGGAACATTGTCCTGCTGGAAAAACCAATCCTCAGAGTTGGGGAACATTGTCCTGCTGGAAAAACCAATCCTCAGAGTTGGGGAACATTGTCCTGCTGGAAAAACCAATCCTCAGAGTTGGGGAACATTGTCCTGCTGGAAAAACCAATCCTCAGAGTTGGGGAACATTGTCCTGCTGGAAAAACCAATCCTCAGAGTTGGGGAACATTGTCCTGCTGGAAAAACCAACCCTCAGAGTGGGGGAACATTGTCCTGCTGGAAAAACCAATCCTCAGAGTTGGGGAACATTGTCCTGCTGGAAAAACCAATCCTCAGAGTTGGGGAACATTGTCCTGCTGGAACAACCAATCCTCAGAGTTGGGGAACATTGTCCTGCTGGAACAACCAATCCTCAGAGTTGGGGAACATTGTCCTGCTGGAACAACCAATCCTCAGAGTTGGGGAACATTGTCCTGCTGGAGAAACCAATCCTCAGAGTTGGGGAACATTGTCCTGCTGGAAAAACCAATCCTCAGAGTTGGGGAACATTGTCCTGCTGGAGAAACCCATCCTCAGAGTTGGGGAACATTGTCCTGCTGGAAAAACCAATCCTCAGAGTTGGGGAACATTGTCAGAGCAGAAGGAAGCAGGTTTTCTTCCAGGACAACCTTGTACGTGGCTTAATTCATGCATCCTTCACAAAAACAAATCTGCCTGATTCCAGCCTTGCTGAACCACCCCCAGATCATCACCGATCCTCCACCAGATTTCACAATGGGTGCGAGACCTGGAGAGGTCTACAAGCCAGTCACTCACACCCACTGTGATAACTTTGCAGTGGTCTCTTAATTTTTTCCAGAGCTGTATATCGGCACTCAATATTCGAAAACAATCTTGTGGACAGAACTCACCTTTGTCTCCCTGCTCGGTCTACACACACCCAACTGGCCCTGCCAGCTGTTGTGGTAGTCTCCCTGTGACCCAGTGGAACATTTGGCAGCTAGTCACAGGTGTCAGGGAGAAGGTCTCTAATCCTGAAGCAACTGTGTGTATAAATTGTATGTCACATTTCATAAACAAATAAAAATGGATAAGTGGATAACAAGTAAAAATAACATGGCTATTTACAGGAAGTACCAGGTTATAGAGGTATCTACTGTAAATAGGTAGGGGTATAGGTAGCAGCGTATGTGGGGAGTATGAAAGTGTGTGTGTGGGCGTATGTAGTGTGTATGTGTTGTGGTGTCAGGAGAGTCCAGTGTGTGTAAATAGAGCAGGCAGTATTCGACGTCCATCCATGTCTAAGGATGTCGGCAGATGGAAACCAGATAATATGGGCAACAGTGAGCACTGTTACCTTCAGGTAGGTTTGGGTTTTGCTAGAGCTTTGTAGACAGGGACGGAGGATGGGTGTAAGCATCTGCCTCTGGTTGCATACAGCCAGACGTGTATAGCCTTAAAACATTTGGTGACCTTATTTGACCTTGTCTGCTTTTGAGACACGGTTGGATCCCAACCTGGGACACTACATGTTGACTAATTAAAACAATTACAGTAACTATTGATCACTATTATGGATTATTATTCTAATATGTATTCATTATCAAATTTTGTCAGTTAAAGATGATATTTAACTGCACTCTAGAGAGTTGTAGACCTATATCTAATCCTTAAAGCATACATCAAATAAACAAGTACTTACAATTGTACATACTTTGTGAGAGAGAGAAGCAGAGAGAGTGTGTTTTATTTTTCCTTGTCAGCCGCCCATCACTGCTTTGTCAATTTTGACAGGCCCAGTGTATGCACTGCTGGATGAGGCTGTCAGGGGCATTGGAGTGCATGGCAGATCTGAAAGAGATAAGCACAAAGTGACAGTAAGTATACAGCTCAACAACATGTTTGTGTGTGCACATCTGTTGGTGTGAGTGAGCGTATGTAATAATTCTGAATTACCTGTATCCATCTGGAAATCGACCAGTGTATCAGGAACTGATGCAGTCAGTAAATTAAATACCACAGCAGAGGACTTCAGTGACTGCAGCTAAACTGCTGGAGTTGGCAGATCTAAACGAGACAGGCACAATTTTCTTAACTGACAATCATACAACTAAAGAGTGAATGAGTGTAAGGCCTAGACTGAATCAGATCAAGTGTTAAACAATGATAGCCGACACCCACATAGCTGATGTTTCAGCGGTGTAACTGCATTGGCTCTGTCAAGTCGGTGAGCAGCTGCTCTTGATCATTGTCAAATGCCTCAGGATTTTCTGGCCTGACGACTCCTGGCTAACCCTGTCCCCAGTCCACGTGGTCGTGCTGCTGATCCAGTCTCTGCAGTTTCTGCCTGCAGCTATGGAACCCTGACCTGCTCAGTGCTCACTGGACTTGCTACCTTCTCCCATACCTGCTGTTTGACCCTATCTCTCTACTGGATCTGCAGTCTCAACCTCTAAAGGCTCAGCTATGAAAAGCCAACTAGCATTTAATCCTGGGGTGCTGAACAATTGCACCGTCTATAACCACTGTGATTATTATTTGACCCTGCTGGTCATCTATGAACGTTTAAATGTATTGAAGAACGATCTGGTCCAAATGGCTGTACTCTTTTATAATCTCCACCAGCACAGCCACAAGAGGACTGGCCAACCGTTGGAGCCTGGCTCCTATCTATCCAGCACAGCCACAAGAGGACTGGCCAACCGTTAGAGCCTGGCTCCTCTCTATCCAGCACAGCCACAAGAGGACTGGCCAACCGTTGGAGCCTGGCTCCTCTCTATCCAGCACAGGCACAAGAGGACTGGCCAACCGTTGGAGCCTGGCTTTTCTCTATCCAGCACAGCCACAAGAAGACTGGCCAACCGTTGGAGCCTGGCTCCTCTCTATCCAGCACAGCCACAAGAAGACTGGCCAACTGTTGGAGCCTGGCTCCTCTCTATCCAGCACAGCCACAAGAGGACTGGCCAACTGTTGGAGCCTGGCTCCTCTCTATCCAGCACAGCCACAAGAGGACTGGCCAACCGTTGGAGCCTGGCTCCTCTCTATCCAGCACAGCCACAAGAAGACTGACCAACCGTTGGAGCCTGGCTCCTCTCTATCCAGCACAGCCACAAGAGGACTGGCCAACCGTTGGAGCCTGGCTCCTCTCTATCCAGCACAGCCACAAGAGGACTGGCCAACCGTTGGAGCCTGGCTCCTCTCTATCCAGCACAACCACAAGAGGACTGGCCAACCGTTGGAGCCTGGCTCCTCTCTATCCAGCACAGCCACAAGAGGACTGGCCAACTGTTGGAGCCTGGCTCCTCTCTATCCAGCACAACCACAAGAGGACTGGCCAACCGTTGGAGCCTGGCTCCTCTCTATCCAGCACAGCCACAAGAAGACTGACCAACCGTTGGAGCCTGGCTCCTCTCTATCCAGCACAGCCACAAGAGGACTGGCCAACCGTTGGAGCCTGGCTCCTCTCTATCCAGCACAGCCACAAGAGGACTGGCCAACCGTTGGAGCCTGGCTCCTCTCTATCCAGCACAACCACAAGAGGACTGGCCAACCGTTGGAGCCTGGCTCCTCTCTATCCAGCACAGCCACAAGAGGACTGGCCAACTGTTGGAGCCTGGCTCCTCTCTATCCAGCACAACCACAAGAGGACTGGCCAACCGTTGGAGCCTGGCTCCTCTCTATCCAGCACAACCACAAGAGGACTGGCCAACCCTCGGAGCCTGGATCCTCTCTAGGTTTCTTCCTAGGTTCCTACCTTTCTAGCGAGTTTTTCCTAGCCACTGTGCTTCTACATCTGCATTGCTTGCTCTTTGGGGCTTTAGGCTGGTTATCTGTGTAGGCACTTTGTGACAACAGTTGATGTAAAAGGGGCTTTATAAAATAAATGTGATTGATTGATTGCCTGCTTATGCTTCTATTCATGTCAGTAACTCTAAATCTAAATATGACCTTGAGTTATCTTACATTTCCTCAATAGGAAGTTGTACATTAAGCCAACACTTTTTCCTGGTCTTTCCTGCTGGGGATTGGAGGCTTCAGGTGTGGGAATGGAGGACCGAGAGAATTGGGATATTAACAATAATTAGAGCCAACATTTATAAATGAAATTCAATTTGGGTTAGCTGTATATCTCATCAGATTGAGAATTGCTGATGATAAGCCATGGATTCTTTGGTTTAACAGCCCTAAACCATATCCCTTGCATTGTCAATGAGGTTTCTAAACAAACCCAGGTGCAATATAATTATGGCCACTGGTTGGTTCTGTGGCGTTAGTCTGATTTCCCATAGGGAACACTGTAAACAGGAAGAGGTGCATATTACTTCGCCCAGCAGCAGTCACTGAGGTAGCAAGCTAAAGTTAGCTAGTGAGCCGCAGAAATGTTTCAGTCCGATTGGACTTATCTTACTATATCAGGATGACTTAACATAGTTTATTTTGTTTTTGACCTCGACATTCTTGCTGGATAGTTTGATAGCTAACGTGCTAACATTAATGCTGCAAGTTAGCTAACACTAACGGCACTAGCTAGCTAATCTCCTATGTGGATGCCTCCATCTAGTTCCCAAGAACACCATGTTTGAATCCAGTGATAGAAAGTTGTTTTGATATTTTTGTTTTAACTAGTTAATTCCTAAACTTAATCTTAAATACTTTGAAATGTGATGTTTGGAACAACTTCAAAATATGACGTTTGAGAAACATGAATGAATGTCTAATTCTGACTTGAGACTGTGGGAGCTTGTTGGCATATAGTCAGTGCAAGAAAGTTATTACAAGGAAGGGTCAATGTAGGTAGTCCAGGTAGCCATTTGATTAGCTATTTAGCAGTCTTGTTTAACAGTCTTATGGCTTGAGGGTAGAAGCTGTTAGCTCGAGGCAGGCAGAACAGGGAGAGGCAGGCAAAACAGGGAGAGGCAGGAAGAACAGGAAGAACAGGGTGAGGCAGGCAGAACATGGAGAGGCAGGCAGAACATGGAGAGGCAGGCAGAACAGAGAGGCAGGCAGAACAGGGAGAGGCTGCAGAACAGGGAGAGGCAGGCAGAACATGGAGAGAGGAAGAGCAGGGATAGTAGGGAGAAACAGACAGAGCAGCCATCCCACCATCTGTGTGTGTGGGGTGTCAGGTGTGGAACACTACTTGGTTTAGTTTCCAGCTCTTCCAGCTAATCCCTTAGTCCCCACAGCTACAGAGCCATCATGACGGGTTTTATGAATCAAAGAGCCAAGACAAATGAGAGGGATATGGATGGGGGAGGATTAGGGTCCAGTATGGAAGCCTGTGAAGAGTGAGAGGAAGGGTGGGCACTCTCCATCGTGGATTAAACATAGTGTGACTCCTTCTACCTAATGAGTACACAAATAAAATGTTTCAATGACAGGTAGTGTGCAAGTGCAAACTTTCGGACACAGGGTGAGAATTGGGACATAGCCAAAAGTGACACACATGCTCCCTTTGCTTCCTACTTTTTACGTCCTAGGAGCTACTCTTTGTAGGGGAGCAGAAGCTCACGTCACTTGAGTCGTGATGATGTCTGGTTATATTCGTCAATCATCTGCTCTTACCCCCAGTTCATTTAAATTCTGAATCTTTCATTGTATTTATTTGCTGGAAGCAGCACAACTTTGCCTGAAGAAATATTTGTGTTTTGAAAAAGAAGACAAATATGAGGTGAAAAGCAATTTATTTCCTAATTCACATTGGGGAAAGAAGAAGCTCCAGCTTATTTACCAAATTATTGAACTAACTACAACAGTACAGTCGTGGCCAAAAGTTTTGAGAATGACACAAATATAAATTTTCACAGTCTGTTGCCTCAGTTTGTATGATGGCAATTTGCATATACTCCAGAATGTTATGAAGAGTGATCAGATGAATTGCAATTAATTGCAAAGTCCCTCTTTGCCATGCAAATGAACTGAATCCCCCAAAAACATTTCCGCTGCATTTCAGCCCTGCCACAAAAGAAACAGCTAACATCATGTCAGTGATTCTCTCATTAACACAGGTGTGAGTGTTGACGAGGACAAGGCTGGAGATCACTCTGTCATGCTGATTGAGTTCGAATAACAGACTGGAAGCTTCAAAAGGAGGGTGGTGCTTGGAATCATTGTTCTTCCTCTGTCAACCATGGTTACCTGCAAGGAAACACGTGCCGTCATCATTGCTTTGCACAAAAAGGGCTTCACAGGCAAGGCTATTGCTGCCAGTAAGATTGCAACTAAATCAACCATTTATCAGATCATCAAGAACTTCAAGGAGAGCGGTTCAATTGTTGTGAAGAATGCTTCAGGGCGCCCCAGAAAGTCCAGCAAGCGCCAGGACCGTCTCCTAAAGTTGATTCAGCTGCGGGATCGGGGCACCACCAGTACAGAGCTTGCTCAGGAATGGCAGCAGGCTGGTGTGAGTGCATCTGCACGCACAGTGAGGCGAAGACTTTTGGAGGATGGCCAGGTGTCAAGAAGGGCAGCAAAGAAGCCACTTCTCTCCAAGAAAAACATCAGGGACAGACTGATATTCTGTAAAAGGTACAGGGATTGGACTGCTGAGGACTGGGGTAAGGTCATTTTCTCTGATGAATCCCCTTTCCGATTATTTGGGGCATCCGGAAAAAAGCTTGTCCGGAGAAGACAAGGTGAGCGCTACCATCAGTCCTGTGTCATGCCAACAGTAAAGCATCCTGAGACCATTCATGTGTGGGGTTGCTTCTCAGCCAAGGGAGTGGGCTCACTCACAATTTTGCCTAAGAACACAGCCATGAATAAAGAATGGTACCAACGCATCCTCCGAGAGCAACTTCTCCCAACCATCCAAGAACAGTTTGGTGATGAACAATGTTTTTTTCAGCATGATGGAGCACCTTGCCATAAGGCAAGGAACAAAACATTGATATTTTGGGTCCATGGCCAGGAAACTCCCCAGACCTTAATCCCATTGAGAACTTGTGGTCAATCCTCAAGAGGTGGGTGGACAAACAAAACCCCACAAATTCTGACAAACTCCAAGCATTGATTATGCAAGAATGGGCTGCCATCAGTCAGGATGTGGCCCAGAAGTTAATTGACATTATGCCAGGGCGGATTGCAGAGGTCTTGAAAAAGAAGGGTCAACACGGCAAATATTGACTCTTTGCATCAACTTCATGTAATTGTCAATAAAAGCCTTTGACACTTATGAAATGCTTGTAATTATACTTCAGTATTCCATAGTAACATCTGACAAAAATATCTAAAGACACTGAAGCAGCAAACTTTGTGGAAATTAATATTTGTGTCATTCTGAAAACTTTTGGCCACAACTGCGTGAGGTCATCATAATACATTACTTTCATATTATAAAAAGATTATGAGCACCTTAGTGGCAAATAGGACTCAGTCCATCTTTCCTTTTATTTTCTGTTTTTCTCTCTTTGCCTTTATTAATAATGCATTCATTCTGCTAGATAGCACACAGTGTGGGCCTGCCATGTTCTAAAATCTACATTTGAGGTTTGGAGAGCAAAGCAAAGCCCCAGAGTTGTCTGAAACTGCACTGAACAAAAATGTTAACGCACATGTAAAGTGTTGGTCCCATGTTTCATGAGCAGAAATAAAAGATCCCAGGAACGTTTCATACACACAAAAAGCTTATTTCTCTCAAATGTGGTGCACAAATTTGTTACATCTCTGTTGTGAGCATTTCTCATTTACCAAGATAATCCATCCAGCTGACAGGTGTGGCATATCATGAAGCTGACTTAACAGCATGATCATTACACAAGTGCACCTTGTGCTAGGGACAATAAAAGGCCACTCCAAAATGTGCCGTTTTGTCACACAACACAATGCCAGAGATGTCTCAAGTTTTTATGGAGCGTGCCACTGGCATGCTGACTGCAGGAATGTCCACCAGAGCTGATGCCAGAGAATTTAATGTTCATTTTCCTACCATAAGCCGCCTCCAATGTCATTTTAGAATTTGTCAGTACGTCCAATCCGCCACACAATCACAGACCATGTGTAACCACACCAGCCCAGGACGTCCACATCCAGCTTCTTCACCTGCTGGATTGTCTGAGACCAGCAACCTGGACAGCTGATGAAACTGTAGGTTTGCACAACCAAAGAACTTCTGCACAAACTGTCAGAAAACGTTGCCTAGTTCAGTGGGCAAATGCCAGTGGCACACTGGAGAAGTGTGCTCTTCATGGATGAATCCCAGTTTCAATTGTACCGGGAAGATAGCAGACAGCGTGTATGGCGTTGTGTGGACAAGCGGTTTGCTGATGTCAACAGTGTGAACAGCGTGCCTCATGATGGAGGTAGGTTTATGGTATGGGCAGACATAAGCTACAGACAACAAACACAATTGCATTTTATTGCTAGCAATTTGAATGCACAGAGTTGCCGTGACAAGTCCTGAGGCCCAATCTCATGCCATTCATCCGCCACCATCATCTCATGCTTCAGCATGATAATACACGGCCCCATGTCGCAAGGATCTGTACACAATTCCTGGATGCTGAAAATGTTCAAGTTCTTCCATGGCCTGCATAACCAGACATGTCACCCATTGAGCAGATGCTCTGGATCAATTTGTACGACAGCGTGTTCCAGTTCCCACCAATATCCAGCAACTTCACACAGCCATTGAAGAGGAGTGGGACAACATTCCACAATCCACAATTAACAGCCTGATCAACTCTATGCAAAGGAGATGTGTCACGCTACATGAGGGAAATGGTGTTCACACCAGATACTGACTGGTTTTCTGATCCACGACCCTACCTTTTTTTAAGGTATCTGTGACCAACAGATGCATATCTGTATTCTCAGTCGTGAAATCCATAGATTAGGGAAATGAATATATTTCAATTGACTGATTTCCTTATATGAACTGTAACTCAGTGAAATCTTTGAAACTGTTGCATATTGGGTTTATGTTTTTGTTCAGTGTAAGTGCTCGAGGCAAAATGGATTCCAAAGTTCTGATGGTTCCAAACGCATACTGCCATGATGCTCCTCCCACAGGGGACAAGTGGGTAAACAACATTCAAGCACAGCGAACAGACGAGCTGAGAGTCCTTTCTAGCATCTCCTAGTCTTCATCCTTTCTCTCTTTTTTCAAAATATTTCTCTCTCCTACTCCTCTCTTGCCATCACTCTTGTTTTGTTAGCCACAGAATGCTAATTTGATAGCACACCATTGCCATGTTACACTTCCAGACTTTTCTCTTCACATAGCCAGTAGGCCTGTGCTGAGCCTGATCTACATGATCTACTCCTTGCTGTGGTGTGCCGTTTTGCCTTCAGCAAGCCTCCCTCCCAAACATTCACTGAATTATGACTGTGCCATTCAATTTGGCCCAGTGCGCTCTGCTAATGCTAGCTAGCCTGAGTTACAGCTATCCCACATATTAAACCCTGTTAAGTTTACGACTCTCCTTCCCAGGACTAGCAGAAATACAACACTACCATGCTACAACGCTAATTAGCTTGGAGTGAGTTCTCTCTCTGGGTAGTATAAAGTCTCCCCATGCATGATCTATGGTACTAGATCAAATCTCAGCCCCCCCGGCTCTCTCATCCCCCTATATAAAATGTTCAGAGCCAGCAGGGTGACCCCAGGGTGACTGACTGATTTAATGACTAACTGACTGACTGACTGCCTGACTGAATTACTGAATGACTGCAGTAGGAGAAGGAGTAATTTCTCTCAGTCCTCACATTGACGTAAGGTGCAGAGTTAATACATCAGCACTCTACATCAGGGACTGAACATTACCCTGGAGAGGGAGAGAGGGAGCTAAAGAGAGGGAGATATAGAGGAAAGGAGAAAGGAGAAAGTAATAGAGGGGAGAAAACATCCTCTACAGACCTCCAGACAGACAAGTATCAAGATTTTAATGTCACGTGCACAAGTACAGTGACATACCTATCTTGCAAGCTCACATCCTGACCTTCACAGCAGATATTCACCTCACTACATGGAAGGTTTCATGAAGCCATTAAGTTCTTCCACATAAGTGGAATATTTCTCTGATTCTTTACCAAGGCCCTAACCACATCCCTCGTCTATCAGTAACACAGGAGGCTGGTGAGAGGAGGACAGCTCATAATAATGTCTGGAATGGTGTGAATGGAATGGTATCAAGCACCTGGAAACAATGTTCGATACCAGCAGGTACCCTAGGGCGGCAGGTACCCTAGGGCGGCAGGTACCCTAGGGCGGCAGGTAGCCTAGGGCGGCAGGTAGCCTAGGGCGGCAGGTAGCCTAGGGCGGCAGGTACCCTAGGGCGACAGGTACCCTAGGGCGGCAGGTACCCTAGGGCGGCAGGTACCCTAGGGCGGCAGGTACCCTAGGGCGGCAGGTAGCCTAGCGATTAAGAGTGTTGGGCTATTAACCGGAAAGTCGCTGGTTTGAATCCCTGAGCTGGCAAGGTGGAAAAATCTGCTGTTCTGCCCTTGAGAAAAGCAGTTAAACCCCAAACAACTGCGCCGATGACGTTGATTAAGGCAGACCCGTGCACCTCTCTGATTCAGAGGGGTTGGGTTAAATGCAGAAGACACATTTCAGGTGACTGCATTCAGTTCTGCAACTGACTAGGTATCCCCTTTCCATTTAATCCATTCTAGACATTACTTTGAGCCCGTCCTCCACAAGTATACGCCTGTTATCAGTAGATGGGTGATGATTTAGAGTGAATGGTTGTGGACTGATTGAGGGTTGACTGTATAATACACTTCTCATTACACACTTCAGGGACATCAGAAGCTCTAACTTGACTATCTCTCTTTTACTGCCTCTCTCTCTCCCTCTATCCCTCTCTCTTTCCATCTCTCTCTCTCCCTCTATCCCTCTCTCAAATTCAAATTCAAGCTGCTTTATTGGCATGAAAAACATTGTGTCAATATTGCCAAAGCAACAATGTATACAATATACATTGTAATAAAAAAAAATTAAAAATTAACTATAACTAACTTATAACTAAATAACGGTCATCTTCGCAATTACATCGGTACTACAACTACTATCATCATTACCACCACTACCACCACCACCATCATTAAACTGCTATCATTACCATTACCACCCATACCACTACTATTTGGAATGATAAACAACAATAATAATAGTAATAACAATAACAGTAATAACAATAACAGTCATAATAAGTAAGTTACTGCTTACTATGCAGATGTTATTATTCAGTGTCCCTCGGGCTATGGCAGGCAAATACATATTTGGCTGCAAGAGGAGCCATTGCTCCTTCGCCCATGAGTATTTTTAGTTTTTCCTCTGGGTTTAATAAGTTAAAATTTTGAATAAATGTAGTCATTTCTGTGAATAATGAATCTCTTGGTGAGGAATATTTATCACAGTAAAGGAGAAAGTGCATCTCCGTTTCTACCTCCCCTGTCGTGCAGTGACCACATATACGCTCCTCTTTGGGTAGCCATGTCTTTTTATGTCTGCCGGTTTCTATTGCCAATCGGTGGTCACTCAGCCTGTACTTGGTAAGGATCTGTCTCTGCTTCGTATCTCTGACAGAGTAGAGATATTCAGCCAATTCATATTCTCTGTTTAGGGTCAGATAGCAATTTAGTCGGCTTTGGGATTTTGTTTCGTTTTTCCAATGTTGTATATATGAGTCCTTTGATTGGTTCATGATTGGTTCTATCTCTCCCTCTATCCCTCTCTCTTTCCATCTCTATCTCTCCCTCTATCCCTCTCTCTCTCCCTCTATCCCTCTCTCTGTCCTTCTATCCCTCTCTCTCTCTCTCTCTCCCTCTTTCCCTCTCTCTCTCCCTCTATCCATCTCTCTCTCCCTCTATCCCTCTCTCTCTCTCCCTCTATCCCTCTCTCGCTCTCTCTCTCCCTCTATCCCTCTCTCTCTCACTCTATCCCTCTCTCTCTCTCCCAGTATCCCTCTCTCTCTCCATCTCTCTCTCCCTCTATCTCTCTCTCCCTCTCTCTCTCTCTCCATCTATCCCTATATCTCTCCCTCTATCCATCTCTCTCTCTCTCCCTCTATCCCTCTATCTCTCCCTCCCTCTATCCCTCTATCTCTCCCTCTATCCATCTCTCTCTCTCTCCCTCTATCCCTCCCTCTATCCCTCCCTGTCTCCCCCCCCCTCTCTCTCTCTCTCTCTCTCTCTCTCTCTCTCTCTCTCTCTCTCTCTCTCTCTCTCTCTCTCCCTCTATCCATCTCTCTCTCTCTCCCTCTATCTCTCCCTCTCTCTCTCTCCCTCTATCCCTCTCTCCCTCTCCCTCTATCCCTCTCTCTCTCCCTCTATCCATCTCTCTCTCTCTCCCTCTATCCCTCTATCTCTCCCTCTATCCATCTCTCTCTCTCTCCCTCTATCCCTCTATCCATCTCTCTCCCTCCCCCTCTATCCCTCTCTCTCTCCATCTATCCCTCTCTCTCTCCCTCTATCCATCTCGCTTTCTCTCCCTCTATCCCTCTATCTCTCCCTCTCTCCCTCTCTCTCTCTCTCTCCCTCTATCCCTCTCTCTCTCCCTCTATCCCTCTCTCTCTCCCTCTATCCCTCCCTCTATCCCTCTCTCTCTCCCCCTCTCTCTCTCTCCCTCTATCCCTCTCTCTTACCATCTCTCTCTCCCTCTATCCCTCTCTCTTTCCATCTCTCTCCCTCTCTCTATCCCTCTCTCTTTCCATCTCTCTCTCTTCCTCTCTCCCTCTATCCCTCTCTCTCTCCCTCTATCCCTCTCTCTTTCCATCTCTCTCTCTCCCTCTATCCCTCTCTCTTTCCATCTCTCTCTCTCCCTCTATCCCTCTCTCTTTCCATCTCTCTCTCTCCCTCTATCCCTCTCTCCTCTCTCTCTCCATCTCTCTTTCCCTCTATCCCTCTCTCTCTATCCCTCTCTCTCTCTCCCTCTATCCCTCTCTCTCCCCCTCTCTCTCTCTCTCTCTCTCTCTCTCCCTCTATCCCTCTCTCTTACCATCTCTCTCTCCCTCTATCCCTTTCTCTCCCTCTATCCCTCTCTCTTTCCATCTCTCTCCCTCTCTATATCCCTCTCTCTATCCCTCTCTCTTTCCATCTCTCTCTCTCCCTCTATCCCTCTCTCTCTCCCTCTATCCCTCTCTCTTTCCATCTCTCTCCCTCTATCCCTCTATCCCTCTCTCTTTCCATCTCTCTCTCTTCCTCTCTCCCTCTCTCTCTCCCTCTATCCCTCTCTCTTTCCATCTCTCTCTCTCCCTCTATCCCTCTCTCTTTCCATCTCTCTCTCTCCCTATATCCCTCTCTCTCTCCCTCTCTCTCTCTCTCTCTCCCTCTTTCCCTCTCTCTCTCCCTCTATCCATCTCTCTCTCCCTCTATCCCTCTCTCTCTCTCCCTCTATCCCTCTCTCGCTCTCTCTCTCCCTCTATCCCTCTCTCTCTCACTCTATCCCTCTCTCTCTCTCCCAGTATCCCTCTCTCTCTCCATCTCTCTCTCCCTCTATCTCTCTCTCCATCTCTCTCTCTCTCCATCTATCCCTATATCTCTCCCTCTATCCATCTCTCTCTCTCTCCCTCTATCCCTCTATCTCTCCCTCCCTCTATCCCTCTATCTCTCCCTCTATCCATCTCTCTCTCTCTCCCTCTATCCCTCTCTCTATCCCTCCCTGTCTCCCCCCCCCTCTCTCTCTCTCTCTCTCTCTCTCTCTCTCTCTCTCTCTCTCTCTCTCTCTCTCTCTCTCTCCCTCTATCCATCTCTCTCTCTCTCCCTCTATCTCTCCCTCTCTCTCTCTCCCTCTATCCCTCTCTCCCTCTCCCTCTATCCCTCTCTCTCTCCCTCTATCCATCTCTCTCTCTCTCCCTCTATCCCTCTATCTCTCCCTCTATCCATCTCTCTCCCTCTCCCTCTATCCCTCTATCCATCTCTCTCCCTCCCCCTCTATCCCTCTATCTCTCCCTCTCTCTCTCCATCTATCCCTCTATCCATCTCGCTTTCTCTCCCTCTATCCCTCTATCTCTCCCTCTCTCCCTCTCTCTCTCTCTCCCTCTCCCTCTCTCTCTCCCTCTATCCCTCTCTCTCTCCCTCTATCCCTCCCTCTATCTCTCTCTCTCCCCCTCTCTCTCTCTCCCTCTATCCCTCTCTCTTACCATCTCTCTCTCCCTCTATCCCTCTCTCTTTCCATCTCTCTCCCTCTCTCTATCCCTCTCTCTTTCCATCTCTCTCTCTTCCTCTCTCCCTCTATCCCTCTCTCTCTCCCTCTATCCCTCTCTCTTTCCATCTCTCTCTCCCTCTATCCCTCTCTCTTTCCATCTCTCTCTCTCCCTCTATCCCTCTCTCTTTCCATCTCTCTCTCTCCCTCTATCCCTCTCTCCCTCTCTCTTTCCATCTCTCTTTCCCTCTATCCCTCTCTCTCTATCCCTCTCTCTCTCCCTCTATCCCTCTCTCTCCCCCTCTCTCTCTCTCTCTCTCTCTCTCTCTTTCCATCTCTCTCTCTTCCTCTCTCCCTCTATCCCTCTCTCTCTCCCTCTATCCCTCTCTCTTACCATCTCTCTCTCCCTCTATCCCTTTCTCTCCCTCTATCCCTCTCTCTTTCCATCTCTCTCCCTCTCTATATCCCTCTCTCTATCCCTCTCTCTTTCCATCTCTCTCTCTCCCTCTATCCCTCTCTCTCTCCCTCTATCCCTCTCTCTTTCCATCTCTCTCCCTCTATCCCTCTATCCCTCTCTCTTTCCATCTCTCTCTCTTCCTCTCTCCCTCTCTCTCTCCCTCTATCCCTCTCTCTTTCCATCTCTCTCTCTCCCTCTATCCCTCTCTCTTTCCATCTCTCTCTCTCCCTATATCCCTCTCTCTCTCCCTCTATCCCTCTCTCTTTCCCTCTACCCCCCCATCTCTCAGAGCACCATGTCATAGACTTTAATACTACACAGTCAACAGAATCATCACACAGAGGGGAGTAGCCTAGGAGACGTGCAGCCCATAATGATCTTCCATAATGATAACCACTCCTGTGTTTTTACTGCACTCATCAAGTCAAATGACATGGAGCCAATGTGGGTTTACTTTACACTGGACAGGCCTACTGGAGATAAAGCAATAACTAGATAGAGAGTGTATGGGCACACTAGCCTGGTTGGCAAGATAGAAACATGGTGAAGCCACAAAATTGCTTTCCATGGAAGCCTGTGTTTCAGACATAAGGAAGTGGATAGCGGCACATTTTTTACTTTTAAAATCGGACAAAACAAAAATGCTAGTTCTAGGTCCCCAGAAACAGAAATCTTCTGTTGGATCTGACAATTTTGATGGTTGTACAGTTGTCTCAAATAAAACTGTGAAGGACCTCGGCGTTACTCTGGACCCTGACTCTCTTTTGACGAACATATCAAGACTGTTTCAAGGACAGCTTTTTTCCAACTAAGTAACATTCAAAAATCAGACATTTTCTGTCCAACAATTAAGCAGAATAATGAATCCATGCTTTTGCCACTTCTAGATTGGAATACCGCAATGCTCTACTTTCTGGATAACCAGATAAAGCACTAAATAAACATCAGTTAGTGCTAAACACGGCTGCTAGAATCCTGACTAGAACCCCCAAAATGGATCATATTACTCCAGTGTTAGCCTCTCTACACTGGCTTCCTGTTAAGGCAAGAGCTGATTTCAAGATTTTACTGCTAACCTACAAAGCATTACATGGGCTTGCTCCTACCTATCTTTCAGATTTGGTCCTGCCGTACATACCTACACGTACGCTACGGTCACAAGACGCAGGCCTCCTTATTGTCCCTAGAATTTCTAAGCAAACAGCTGGAGGCAGGGCTTTCTCCTATAGAGCTCCATTTTTATGGAATGGTCTGCCTACCCATGTGAGAGACGCAGACTCAGTCTCAACCTTTAAGTCTTTATTGAAGACTCATCTCTTCAGTAGGTCATATGATTGAGTGTAGTCTGGCCCAGGAGTGTGAAGGTGAACGGAAAGGCACTGGAGCAACGAACCGCCCTTGCTCTCTCTACCTGGCCGGTTCCCCTCTCTCCACTGGGATTCTCTGCCTCTAACCCTATTACAGGGGCTGACAGCCCTGGCTTACTGGTGCTCTTCCATGCCGTCCCTAGGAGGGGTGCGTCACTTGAGTGCGTTGAGTCACTGACGTGGTCTTCCTGTCTGGGTTGGCGCCCCCCCTTGGGTTGTGCCGTGGCGGAGATCTTTGTGGGCTATACTCGGCCTTGTCTCAGGATGGTAAGTTGGTGGTTGAAGATATCCCTCAAGTGGTGTGGGGACTGTGCTTTGGCAAAGTGGGTGGGGTTATATCCTGCCTGTTTGGCCCTGTCCGGGGGTATCATTGGATGGGGCCACAGTGTCTCCTGACCCCTCCTGTCTCAGCCTCCAGTATTTATGCTGCAGTAGTTTATGTGTCGGGGGGCTAGGGTCAGTCTGTTATATCTGGAGTATTTCTCACGTCTTATCCGGTGTCCTGTGTGAATTTAAGTATGCTCTCTCTAATTCTCTCCTTCTCTCTTTCTTTCTTTCTCTCTCTCGGAGGACCTGAGCCCTAGGACCATGCCTCAGGACTACCTGGCATGATGACTCCTTGTTGTCCCCTCCACCTGGCCGTGCTGCTGCTCCAGTTTCAACTGTTCTGCCTGCGGCTATGGAACCTGACCTGTTCACTGTGATTACTATTATTTGACCATGCTGGTCATTTATGAACATTTGTACATCTTGGCAATATTCTGTTATAATCTCCACCCGGCACAGCCAGAAGAGGACTAGCCACCCCTCATAGCCTGGTTCCTCTCTAGGTTTCTTCCTAAGTTTTGGACTTTCTAAGCAGTTTTTCTCCTAGCCACCGTGCTTCTACACCTGCATTGCTTGCTGTTTGGGGTTTTAGGCTGGGTTTCTGTACAGCACTTTGATATATCAGCTGATGTAAGAAGGGCTATATAAATACATTTGATTTACCACTATGACCACTATGATTATTATTTGACCCTTCTGGTCATCTATGAACGTTTGAACATCTTGGCCACGTACTGTTATAATCTCCACCCAGCACAGCCAGAAGAGGACTGGCCACCCCTCATGGCCTGGTTCCTCCCTAGGTTTCTTCCTAGGTTCTGGCCTTTCTAGGGAGTTTTTCCTAGCCACCGTGCTTCTACATCTGCATTGCTTGCTGTTTGGGGTTTTAGGCTGTGTTTCTGTATAGCACTTTGTGACATCGGCTGATGTAAAAAGGTCTTTATAAATACATTTGATTTGATTTGATAGCACAAACACATCTGGGAGGCTATGAACACAAAGCTGTTAGCAGTAGATCAGAAAGTGCAACATGGAGAGATGCCAAGAAACAGTCTCACTGACTAGGCTGTTCTAATGAATCACTAAAATGTCACTGAGATTAACGTCATGATGATGTGTCTGATGGGAGAAGGATGATATACTGTATCCATTTGCTATGCTGACTTTTGTGCTGAGGGTGCATCTCAATAGACTGAACTGTCTTTCTCTCCTTGTGTTTTCTCTTTCCTACAATCTACTGATCTAAAACCATGGCATAGGGGAAAGCAAGATGGTGGATGTCTGATCCATATACCAGGTATTTACTCTTTCATTCACAATCACATCAGTGTAGAAAGCCGACAGAGACAAGGAGAAGAGGATGATTTAGACTACTGAGACAGCCCAAGACTTACTCGTCCAGAAACTTCCTCCAAACTGGCCCATGTTAATCATTAGTATTCAATTAGTATTCCCGATGCCAGTTGGGTGGCATTGTTCCCCAGAGACCCAGCATCTCCTTAGCTGCGTTAGGATTTGATCATTTGTTAATTTTCCCCCACAATAATATAATAACAATAATAATAATATAAGCCATTTAGCAGACGCTTTTATCCAAAGTGACTTACAGTCATTCATGCAAATATTTTACGTATGTGTGAAATAAGGCAGGAACACCGTGAAACTGTCTCTGTCAGTTCAATTTGGGTGAATGATGCATCTTTTTCATATGATTGTATTTTGAATGGTGGTGCTTGTCGGTAATCAGCTCACACAATGTATTTAGGAACACGTGTATCTGTTCTACACGCTGCTCAGATGCTTGGCAAGATTTTATGTTTGCATATACAGTATAATCCTAGTTACAGATCTTGTTGGGTATGTGAAGTGGAATAGATCCTCTTTTATGTTAGACTCCATCTCTACATAAAGAGATGTTGTCCAAAGCAAAATATCACTATTTCTATCACATATTATCTGATGTTGGCAGGACCAATAAAAATCCAATGCAGCTCTCATTGATGATAATACAATAAAGTCCTGTTAAATCAACTATCGACATGTATATAGTTTGGCCAATGATCAACCATCAGTAGGGAATTACTGAGACATTCCATTGTATTTTCAGCCATCTTCATTTAACTCCTGTATAGGACGGAGGTGTTAATACCACACCTGTGCTTGGAGTGGAACAGCTCTTTTTTTGGACAGGCACAGTCGCGCAGACCTACCCAAAATAACTTGATTTAAACAGGCAACAACAACCATGGGGGATGGTAGAAGGGACGGGGAATGGGGGGAGGCACACGCACACAGAACGTCTGCCATATTGTGACAGCCTGCCAGTTTCTGACAAATGGGTGGCTGAGTGGATTGTTAATTTAATGTTTGACAGTGTAATTAAGTAAGCAGTAGCATATGCTCAGGAGTTGTTTTTTACCCTCCATTCCAGAAAGAGAGAGAGAGGTACCACTCCAAAGAGGACGAGTGAGCTAGTGAGCAGAAGGAGAGGGTGGGCATGGATGAATGAGAGTGTTGTTACAAGATGAAAGAAAGAGACAGAGACAGAGAGGGAGTTTTGTCTTTCGAAAGCTTGTGTAGACTCATATTTACTTCAGTTCAATACTGAATGAGACATTTGTGACTTGTTTCAAGAAACTAGGTGTATGTCGCAGGTCACTACTTCACAGGAGAGCCATTTGAACGTAATTCTTTTTTTTTTAAATCAGAAATGCCAACTGGAACATGTGAACTTTCATGTGCCTTTATAACAGACTTGTATGCCATCTGTAAATATGAATAAACCTGTTAAATTACGAGCCGAGTTGGTTTAGCCACAGAAAAAGTCAGCCACCTTCCCGCTAGCCATGATTGGCTGAGATAATGAGTGGGCTGGACATGCCGAGAGATGATTTCGGATTGGTCTGCCATATAGCACGCTTCTGTCAATTTGAGCTGGTCAGTATGTGTTGGTAATCCTGTCTAACGCAGCTTTTAAAAAAAAGTATTGCGTAGTAGAACTGCATATCATTGGTATCTCAGAGCCATTTGCTTTGCTAGTTATAGCCTAATGTTAGCTATCTGGCTGGTTAGCTACCTGCAGATTCACGCAGGGTAGTAACGTCATGAGTTGGGATTATGGTTAATTGTTTACCTAGCTAGCTACATGTCTTAACAAAAGACTCCACTATGCAAGTAACCATTTCAATTGAATGTCACTGTGACAACTGTTAATAGACGTAGCTGGTAAATTCACTCTGACTATCTACTCCGATTTCAGAGTAGTCTTGTCTGAGTGTGCCAGAGCGTAGAATAACTGACACATTTACAAACACTTAAAACCTCTTAGCGCTAGGAGTCAGATTTTTTTTTTTTTTTTTTAATAACGTGCCCAACGTAAACGGACATTTTCTCTGGCCCAGATCGTAGAATATGCATATAATTTACAGATTAGGATAGAAAACACTCCAAAGTTTCCAAAACTGTCAAAATATTGTCTGTGAGAAAAATAATACTTATTCTGCAAGCGAAAACCTTAGAAAAAGTAACCCGGAAGTGATATTTAAAAAATTAATAATCTGTGTTTCCTGGCCCGTCTAACCTCCATTTAAAGGGGTATCAACCAGATTCCTTTTCCAATGGCTTCCTCAGGCTGTGACCAGGTTTTAGACATAGTTTCAGGCTTTTATTTTGAAAAATGAACGAGTTTTTTCAAAACTAGTCAAGTGTCCTGCGAATATTTCCTGCGCGCGAGAGAGGGGCACCCCATTTTCCTTTTGTCTCTTAATGAATAGGTTATGCTCCGGTTGAAATATTATCGATTATGTTTGTTAAAGACAACCTGAGGATTGATTATAAAAAACATTTGAAATGTTTCTACGACCATTTCGGATACTTTTTGGGATTTGTCGAACGGAACACGGCTTTTGTTTTCTCAAAATAATGCGCAACCCAAATGGCGTTTTTTTGTGATAAAAGTAATATTTATCGAACAAAAAGAAGATTTGTTGTGTAACTGGGAGTCTCGTGAGTGGAAACACCCGAAGATTATCAAAGGTAAGCGATTAATTTTATTGCTTTTCTGACTTTCGTGACCATGCTAATTTGGGGCTAGCTGTTGTAGCATTGAAAGCTACACTCACAAAATCTTGGATTTCTTTCGCTGTAAAATATATTTTCAAAATCTGACACGATAGGTGAATTAACAACAAGCTAAGCTGTGTTTTTGTATATTTGACTTGTGATTGCATGATTATAAATATTTTTTGTAATATTTTTGAATTTGGCGCCCTGCAATTCAGCGGTTGTTTAGGAAAGTGAACCCGTATTCGATATCTGTAGCGCAGTGAAGTTAACACCCGTTGAATATGGCTGTAAATTTGTAAATGTTGGCAAAAAAGCATAAATGTTGCCAGCAGCACAGTGGCAATCACCAACGCTCTGGATAACATAAAAACAGCCTAACCAGCTCTGCTAGGGTGAGTAAAATGGTCAGTGAGCTGTTCTTTCATTTGTGTCTGGAAGTAGCTAGCAAGCTAGCCAACCTTAGCCAGTTAGCTTGGGTGCTTGACTGTTGTTGTTAGGACAGAACACTCGGATCAACGCTTAAAGAGATGGGTGGGGATAAAGCTCAAGAGGGTGTGAACGATGCTGAATGGATGTAGACAAAGAAGAGCTCTCCAGTAGGTACCAAACATTCAAAGGCCATTTTCTCAAAAGTGAGGTTACAAGTTTATCAACTTTGAAAGCAGTATTACTTTCCCATTGTTCCTGAAATGCAGTGTATGATGTACCATTTTGTTGCTTTGTGTTGCTCTTTTGTCCAATGTAAAAAACACAATTTCAAAATGTCCTACATTAGACCGAATCAAGGTGGTCATTCACATTTATAGAGAGAGATAGAGAGAAAGAGAAAGAGAGAGAAAAAGGTAGTGCACAGAAGAAAGAGAGAAGGGACAAGGGAGAGAAAGAGAAAGAAAAGGAGAGAGAGAGAGAGAGAGAGAGAGAGAGAGAGAGAGAGAGAGAGAGAGAGAGAGAGAGAGAGAGAGAGAGAGAGAGAGAGAGAGAGAGAGAGAGAGGAAATCACTCAGTCGGAAAGTAGATGGACCTTAATTAATTGGCTTGAATTAAAAGCTCAGTACTTAGAATGATTCAGGTTCAAGAGATTAAACTGAAAGAGAAGAGACAGAAGATTTTTTTATTTCTGTGCAATGGAGCGAGGTGGATGCAGATGAGCATATCATAGATAATTTAACCTAATGGGTCAGTCTGAGCAGACGTCACATTTCAGACCAAGTACATTGGGCTGACAACAGCTAGATAGACAACGAAGGGTCAATGTTAATGTGTTGCTGCCTGTGTGACTGTAAAGGAGATAATGTGTTAAATATTCTGCCTGCGTCATCAGTAATATAGGGAGATTAAGTCATGTGTTAAATTATGAGGAAATATATTACCTTGTGTCCATTCAACAGCTAGGTAACATCAACGAGGGGTTAAAATGTTACTATCTGTGTCTGTGTGACAGTTAGGGGAGATTATGTGTTAAATTATTAGTAGATACAGTGGGGCAAAAAAGTATTTAGTCAGCCACCAATTGTGCAAGTTCTCCCACTTAAAAAGATGAGAGAGGCCTGTAATTTTCATCATAGGTACACTTCAACTATGACAGACAAAATGAGAAAAAAAAATGTAGAAAATCACATTGTAGGATTTTTAATGAATTTATTTGCAAATTATGGTGGAAAATAAGTATTTGGTCACCTACAAACAAGCAAGATTTCTGGCTCTCACAGACCTGTAACTTCTTCTTTAAGAGGCTCCTCTGTCCTCCACTCGTTACCTGTATTAATGGCCCCTGTTTGAACTTGTTATCAGTATAAAAGACACCTGTCCACAACCTCAAACAGTCACACTCCAAACTCCACTATGGCCAAGACCAAAGAGCTGTCAAAGGACACCAGAAACAAAATTGTAGACCTGCACCAGGCTGGGAAGACTGAATCTGCAATAGGTAAGCAGCTTGGTTTGAAGAAATCAACTGTGGGAGCAATTATTAGGAAATGGAAGACATACAAGACCACTGATAATCTCCCTCGATCTGGGGCTACACGCAAGATCTCACCCCGTGGGGTCAAAATGATTACAAGAACGGTGAGCAAAAATCCCAGAACCACACGGGGGGACCTAGTGAATGACCTGCAGAGAGCTGGGACCAAAGTAACAAAGCCTACCATCAGTAACACACTACGCCGGCAGGGACTCAAATCCTGCAGTGCCAGACGTGTCCCACTGCTTAAGCCAGTACATGTCCAGGCCCGTCTGAAGTTTGCTAGAGAGCATTTGGATGATCCAGAAGAAGATTGGGAGAATGTCATATGGTCAGATGAAACCAAAATATAACTTTTTGGTAAAAACTCAACTCGTCGTGTTTGGAGGACAAAGAATGCTGAGTTGCATCCAAAGAACACCATACCTACTGTGAAGCATGGGGGTGGAAACATCATGCTTTGGGGCTGTTTTTCTGCAAAGGGACCAGGACGACTGATCCGTGTAAAGGAAAGAATGAATGGGGCCATGTATCGTGAGATTTTGAGTGAAAACCTCCTTCCATCAGCAAGGGCATTGAAGATGAAACGTGGCTGGGTCTTTCAGCATGACAATGATCCCAAACACACCGCCCGGGCAACGAAGGAGTGGCTTCGTAAGAAGCATTTCAAGGTCCTGGAGTGGCCTAGCCAGTCTCCAGATCTCAACCCCATAGAAAATCTTTGGAGGGAGTTGAAAGTCCGTGTTGCCCAGCAACAGCCCCAAAACATCACTGCTCTAGAGGAGATCTGCATGGAGGAATGGGCCAAAATACCAGCAACAGTGTGTGAAAACCTTGTGGAGACTTACAGAAAACGTTTGACCTCTGTCATTGCCAACAAAGGGTATATAACAAAGTATTGAGATAAACTTTTGTTATAGACCAAATATTTATTTTCCACCATAATTTGCAAATAAATTCATAAAAAATCCTACAATGTGATTTTCTGGATTTTTGTTTCTCATTTTGTCTGTCATAGTTGAAGTGTACCTATGATGAAAATTACAGGCCTCTCTCATCTTTTTAAGTGGGAGAACTTGCACAATTGGTGGCTGACTAAATACTTTTTTGCCCCACTGTATATCACCTTGTGTCCATTAAACATGCATTAGCCAGGTTTGTTTGATGTAAGTGCGTTTGATGATGAAACATGTGCTTGAGTTTTTATTCCCAGCTGTACGTCATGCCAGCTAACAGTGAGTGAGACATCATTGTGGCCCAAACTGAGATGAAGCCAGCCATTAATTAAAGACACTCCACACTCCACTTCATCAAATAAATGACATAAGGACTCTGTAAAGTGATGTGTTACCTGAAAACACCTCCTCTGTTTTCACTCATTTCCTCTAGAGAATGTACGCCTTGTCAGGAGAGAGTGGAAGAGATAAAGAGATGGAGGGGACAGTGAGGAGAGAGAAGGAGAGAAACAGAGTGACAGAGAGATCTTCCTCCACCCTGTGTAAAGTGCCAATGCCAGCCCTGTTCCTGTTTGTGGTTACTGGCAAGCAGCCAGCCAGTCCCAGGCAGCTTGGTTTGATGGGTGTCCTGAGAGAGGAGAGGAGGGGGAGAACAGGGTAACGTTAGCGATGACAGATATGAGTGGTGTCAGTTTACCACTATTAGATTAATTATTCTCCCTGTCAGTCTACAAGCAGACGGGGATGTGCAGACTCACCGGAGGCCCAGGCCCCGCTTCCTCTCTTCCCTTCCTCCTCTCTTCCACTCAGCTCCTCATCTCCTTGCCCACAGCCCCAGTACAGAGTACAGACCACATGCACCCCCTAGGAAACTCAATAGAGAGATGAGCGATAATAAATAGACTGTTTACAAGAAGTGTTGATATTACAAAAGCAGGAGAGGAGTCCTGTTCAACCTGGCCTTGAGACGTTTTCTAAGCATATTCATGTAACATCAATCACCAGTCAGTCAAACTAGCACAATGCATGACAGCATTATAATTCATATGGAGTGTTTAACCACCAATACTTCCTGTAATTCCTGAGACAATCTTCACTAGCAGTGAATATTATGCTTACTAGAGCATTCATAAGCCCTACATTTGATGTTATGGCTGTAGAACAATATTAGATACTGTAGCTGAGATGGGCTGGTCGGCCTCTCCCTGGCACCATCTCAGCCTGATGTTTAATCAGAGGAAGGTAATGACCCGCTCGCAGGGTGTTGACGTCCAGACGACAGTGATGAATTACTACCACATCCTCTGACCTCAGACGGACCATAAACACACATCATTTCATTTCTTTTTTTTTTCTTTATACATTTTTTGGCAGGCCGCAGCCTGCGGTGGTGATGGAGGAGGACGGTGTGGAAGGTACCAGGTGGCGCAGGTGGTGGAGGGAATGATCGATAGGGAGGGTATCAAGGACAAGTTATATCTCTCTGCTAAGTTGCTCCAACACTCTAAGTGGGGCTACTGCGTTCAAAGGACAAATTATTGAGGTTTCAACCAAACAGAAACAGGATGTGTCAATGAAGAAAATGGGAAGAATAAGGAAGCACTAACATTCCAAGAAAAAAGTATATTCCATAACAATCAGATGACACTCTCACTGAAAGGTCATAGAGAATACAAAAAAAGTGAAAGGCTTTGAGAGATGACAGTCAGTGAAATCAGCAGCAGTGAATGTGGCATATTCAAGGTCAGAGATGGCTTTCTGGGGCCTTGAAGTCAAGAGCTGCCCCTGTAGAGAACCCAGCCTTGAGAGAGAGGAGAGGAGAGGAGAGGAGAGGAGAGGAGAGGAGAGGAGAGGAGAGGAGAGGAGAGGAGAGGAAAGGAGAGGAGAGGAGAGGAGAGGAGAGGAGAGGAGAGGAGAGGAGAGGAGAGGAGAGGAGAGAGCCTGCGTGTCTTGGTTTTTCTGGGAGCTTGAGAGTGTACATTGTGTATGCAAGTCCTTTTATAAGGCTGCACACTATTATAGCATTTGCCGCTAGACTCTAATAGCAGATAAAAGCAAAGTTGGGGATGTGAAATCCTCCGGCAGACAGATAAGCCAATATCATGAAATATTCAATTAAGTGCACAAACACTGACATGGTTTTATCACCTAGTTTGTTTCAGTCTATCTGAACTGTGCAGGCAAGCAGCAGCAGCAGCAGACAGAACAGATGTGCTCCACCATCTAGAAGAAGAGGGACGAATCAATGACAGAATCATATTGACTTTGATATTAATAACAGTATTGATACGATTTTTCCCCATAGCTTGAAACAGCAGGGAAAGGACAGGCACACAGACTGTAATGCAGCCGGTTCTCTTCCGCTTCTGTATCTCTCCAACCTGTTTAAAAGGAAAATGCTGTCTGTGTAGCGCTCTTTGTAGACATTTGTACTGCTTGAATCTATAGGTGCTACGTAAACATGGAGAAGTTCAGTTGATGCCACAGGAATAAGGACTACATTGTGCAAAAATTACTGTTATCGAAAAACGTATGAACATATTATCTGTATTATCCAGCATTTCAAATGACTGTTTTGCTAAAATTATTCAGCTGCACAAATTGCTCTCATTCTCTCAGTCCTCATTTGCAATAAGCACAATATGAATAAACTTCCCCCATAATACACTGTCCTTGCCGTTGTCAATCAAACCGTGGTGGACTTCATCTATTCTCTGGCTGCTGCCAGTGCTGCTGTATGGATACTGGTGCATGCTAAAGTGCTGCTGTATGGATACTGGTGCATGCTAAAGTGCTGCTGTATGGATACTGGTGCATGCTAAAGTGCTGCTGTATGGATACTGGTGCATGCTAAAGTGCTGCTGTATGGATACTGGTGCATGCTAAAGTGCTGCTGTATGGATACTGGTGCATGCTAAAGTGCTGCTGTATGGATACTGGTGCATGCTAAAGTGCTGCTGTATGGATACTGGTGCATGCTAAAGTGCTGCTGTATGGATACTGGTGCATGCTAAAGTGCTGCTGTATGGATACTGGTGCATGCTAAAGTGCTGCTGTATGGATACTGGTGCATGCTAAAGTGCTGCTGTATGGATACTGGTGCATGCTAAAGTGCTGCTGTATGGATACTGGTGCATGCTAAAGTGCTGCTGTATGGATACTGGTGCATGCTAAAGGAGCGGACCATGTTCTCACCACAGTTATGACACCTCTTTCTGTCCGTAGCTGTGCTGTTTCCCAGCCTCATTAATAACATCTCAATGTCTCTCTCCCACCTCCAGTTATTTCATCTATTCACCACACTATAACCAGATGGACAGATACCATCTGCTAGGGGTGAAGGGAGGAGAGGAGGGTGGAGGAGAGGAGAGGAGGGGAGGACAGTAAAGGAAAGGAAGGGAAGGAAGAGGTGAGGAAAGGAGAGGAGAACACACCTAGAATATAGCAGCTCACTATATACGGCTACTTCTCTGTCTCTATGAGGGGGTGGAGAGAACTGTCAACTAGAACATTAGACTCCTAAAAAGAGAACAAGGGCAGTCTGGTCACGGATTAATATCCCTGCCATCAAATTATCTAACCATTTCACAGGATTCATTATGGCTAACAAGATATCCATGGATACGTCCCAAATGGGGCATTAGGTATCAAGGGCATAAAGCTGTAACAGGCATAACAGGTTCTCTGGGCACTCTTAATGCTGTGAAGTGGCTGGGCTAGGAGGTTAAGTGGTTAATGATAGCTGGCCTGTGGTTTTATTGGAGGAGAGCACTTAATCTTTAGCACCACTCGGCTGATGGATGGCTGTAGATGGATTGAGGGATCGGTGGCTGGACGACTTTCTGCCCCCACACACTTAACACATACACATGCAACAGGAGAGGGGGAAAGACGCAGAGGACAATAGACACTACAATTAACATGGGCAAAAGGACAGGTAGTGTGTTGCTTAATGGAAGGAGAGAGGGAGAGAGGAGAGAGAAACAGAGAGGGGGAGAGGAGAGAGAGACAGAGAGGGGGAGAGGAGAGAGAGAGAGAGAGAGAGGGAGAGGACAGCGAAAGAGTGGGGGAGAGGAGAGAGACAGAGAGGGAGAGAGGAGAGAGAGAGAGGGGAGGGAGACAGAGAGGAGGAGAGAGAGAGAGAGAGGGGGGGGAGAGACAGAGAGGAGGAGAGAGAAAGCGAGAGAGAGAGAGGTAGAGGAGAGAGAGACAGAGAGGAGAGATGACATGGAGTCATTTCAGGGTTTATGCCAAAACTAGAAAACTAGACTCTAAACCCAAATTAAGAATTGTACAGAGACGTTACTAGGAGAATAGACTTGTCTAGACTCAAAGATCAATAGATCCAAGTAGCTTTAGGGAAGAGGAAAACAATTACAGGCCAAATGAGCCGAGTACTAATAAAAAAAAGTCCAGCGCTTCACTATTAAGTTTTTATAACAACAAATGACTGAGCCAAAACTCCTCCATCAAATCTTCTGACCCTATACTGTAACCTACCCTTAAATAAATCCAGCCAAACTGGTCTCTTATCTATTTCACCTCGATGACAGTTATACCCTAAACCCTAACCTCAACCCAAGCCCGATCCACAACTCTACCCAAACACTAGCTTCATGTCCACATTCCTTTTCAAACCTAACCCTCAACCACAACCCAAACCCAAACCCAACCCTAACCCTCAACCACAACCCAAACCCAAACCTAACCCTCAACCACAACCCAATCCCAAACCTAACCCTCAACCACAACCCAAACCCAAACCCAAACCTAACCCTCAACCCAAACCCAAACCTAACCCTCAACCACAACCCAATCCCAAACCTAACCCTCAACCACAACCCAAACCTTACCCTAACCCTTGGGACTAATAACAAAATAAAAGTCCACAGCTATGGAACACTGAATGTTTGAAAGAGATTACATAATTTGGCATCTACGGTACCGCCTCCCATTCCATCAGGTGATTCCTACACATTTGATGCACAGGTGATGCCTCTCCATTCCAGACGTGCGTTCCTGCCCCTATATGGAAGGGGGCCTGGGACAATGGTATAAAGTGTAGGGGCATTGGGTAGGGGCATAGAGAGTGCTTATGAGGAGGGACCAAGACGTTCAAAGTATGTAATCTCTAGGATGGTTCATGGACCACAGCTCTGCCCAAAATAGAACAGAGCAGGCAGGAAGGAAGAGAGGCAGGCAAACAGGAGAGAAAGACATTTTTTAAAATACAAAGCGGCCCAGCACCATATGCTCCTCCTGCTGGCACTTCAACATGGTACAAAGCTCTACCTGCAGGGCCAAGGTAAGAGTTCACAGCACTACCCATAAGTGCTTGTTGGAATATTGTAATGTATCACTCTCTGTCAGTGTCAGGGTAACAGACAGTTGTTGTAGAACAATGGTTCCCAAACTTTTTATAGTCCCGTAACCCTTCAAACATTCAACCTCCAGCTGCGTACCCCCTCTAGCACCAGGGTCAGCGCACTCTCAAATGTTGTTCTATGCCATCATTGTAAGCCTGCCACACACACACTATACGATAGTTTTTGTTTTTGTCACAATCCGGCTCGTGGGAAGTGACAAAGAGCTCTTATATGACCAGGGCACAAATAATAGTATAATAATAGTCAATAATTTTGCTCTTTATTTAGCCATCTTACATATTAAACTTTATTTGTTCATCAGAAATTGTGAATAACTCACCACAGGTTAATGAGAAGGGTGTGCTTGAAAGGATGCACATAACTCTGCAATGTCGGGTTGTATTGGAGAGTCTCAGTCTTAAATCATTTTCCACACACAGTCTGTGCCTGTATTTAGTTTTCATGCTAGTGAGGGCTGAGAATCCACTCTCACATATGTATGTGAGCGATTTGCCAAGGCAGGACACTAAGCGCAGCCCATTCTAGAAATCTGGTAGTGGCTTTTGATTAAATTCAATTTTCACAGAACCGCTTGTTGCAATTTCGATAAAACTCTCTTGTTCAGATATCGGTAAGTGGACTGGAGGCAAGGCATGAAAGGGATAACAAATCCAGTTGTTTGTGTCGTCCATTTTGGGAAAGTACCTGCATAATTGTGCACCCAGCTCACTCAGGTGCTTCGCTATATCACATTTGACATTGTCCGTAAGCTTGAGTTTACGGACAACATTACAGGAGAGTCCCTGTAATCCTAGATTCAGATCATTCAGGCGAGAAAAAACATCACCCAGATAGGCCAGTCGTGTGAGAAACTCGTCCTCGTGCAAGCGGTCAGACAAGTGAAAATTATGGTCAGTAAAGAAAACTTTAAGCTCTCATTAAAAAAAATTGTCAATACTTTGCCCCTTGATAACCAGCGCACTTCTGTATCTTGTAAAAGCGTTACATGGCCATATCATATCATTGCATAACATAAAAATACACAAGAGTTCAGGGGCCTTGCTTTAACAAAGGTAACCATTGTCAATGTTGTGTCCAAAACATCTTTCAAGCTGTCAGGTATTCCCTTGGCAGCAAGAGCCTCTTGTGGATGCTGCAGTGTACCCAAGTGGCATCAGGAGCAACTGCTTGCACGTGCGTTACCACTCCACTATGTCTCCCTGTCATGGCTTTTGTGCCATCAGTACAGATACCAACAAATCTTGACCACCAAAAGTCCATTTGATGTCACAAAGCTGTCCAGTACTTTAAAAATATCCTCTCATGTTGTCCTGGTTTCCAGTGGTTTGCAGAAGAGGATGTCTTCCTTAATCGACCCCCCATAAACGTAACAGACATATACCGGGAGCTGTGCCAGGCCCGCAACATCTGTTGATTCATCCAGCTGTAATGCATATAATTCACTGGCTTGTATGCGAAGCAGTAATTGTTTCAAAACATCTCCTGCCATGTCACTGATGCGTCGTGAAACAGTGTTGTTTGATGAAGGCATTGTCTGTATAGGTTTTTTGGCCTTTTCCCCCAACATTGTCCCAGCCATATCCACGGCAGCAGGAAGAATTAAGTCCTCTACAATAGTATGTGGCTTGCCTGTCCTAACCACTCGGTAGCTCACCATATAAGACACTTCTAGCCACTTCTTATTAATGGTATCTAATGCTTTTATACATGTCTTGCTACTTGAAAGTCGTCTTTATTCTCATTCAAAAAACTCCTGTGGCTTATTTTTCTAATTGTCATGTTTCGTTTCTAAATGTCTGACCAAGAGTGAAGGTTTCCCACGAGAGAGTAACGGTTAATGCGATTGGATGGTAATTATTTGACTAGGGTACCTGTATTTGACATTGTGTTGTTATTTTGCTGAACACTAGATGGTTGAATTTTATTTTTGGCAGTGAAACGAGGCTACTCTGGCGAGAAAAAAACCTCACCCAAATGTATAGCCCTGTTGGAAAATAGAAATGTACTGTTTGAAAATGTGAATCACATTTTTATTAGGCGTACCCGACTGTATTGCGCATACCCCTGGGGGGTACCCAGTTTGGGAATACCTGCTGTAGAACAACCTCACTGTCTGTGTCTGTTTGCATCAGCTCATTTCCCCCCGTTTTCGTCACCATGATGACGGTAACCTTTGATCTTGAATATACTGTAATTATAGAATTCTCCATCTGCTGCTACCATGTCTCGGAACAGCTAGAACCCCAGTACCTTCTGAGCATTCTTGTCTTCCGTTGGGAATATTCTGCTGCCCAGTTCACAGGAACGGAGTTTAAAGATGTCAAAGACGGTTGTGTTCCCCATGACAATAAGAAACAAGGAGGAGAGGAAAGAGAGGGAGAGATAGAGGAAGAGAGAATGCTAATTCATTCTATGCATGCTAATGATAATCTCCTACTATACCCCTTTTGAATAATGTTCTAATTTTGACCCAAACGAATGTGTAATTCACCTGCATTTCTGTGGAGAAAACAACACAAGCCGACTGTGTGCCGCATATTTACACATCAAACACACTCCTTTACCTCCTTCCCTCTCTCCCTCCCTCCTCTCCCCTCTTCTCTCCTTCCATTTGGAAGATGCTACTGCTCTGAACACAAGACAAACAGACACTGGGGATCCTCATCTCAATAAGAGGTACAACCATAGAGCTAGGTAGAGGAATCATCTTTATACAGGGGATCCTATTCTAAATAAGAGGTACAACCATAGAGCTAGATAGAGGACTCATCTTTATACAGGGGATCCTATTCTAAATAAGAGGTACAACCATAGAGCTAGATAGAGGACTCATCTTTATATCAGTGCCATTATAATGTCTGTGACAGCATGAGTATCGCCATTGAGGCTACAACCCATAGGAATCCCCACTCAGTTGACTACTTTAAAATGCCGGTGGAAGCCCTCAATGGCAATGTCAACACTGAAGTTAGTTATATCCATGAAGAGTCCTATATCTATCATTATGTGGAGAACATACAATGTACAGTACTTTATAAACTGGGTGGTTCGAGCCCTGAAGGCTGAATCGCTGACAGCCGTGATATATCAGATGTATACCACGTATATGACAAAACATTTATTTTTACTGCTTTAGTTACGTTGGTAACCAGTTTATAATAGCAATAAGGTACCTCGGGGGTTTGTGATATATGGCCAATATACCTTGGCTAAGTGTTGTGTCCAGGCACTCCGCGTTGAGTCGTGCTTCAGAAAAGCCCTTAGCCGTGGTATATTGGCCATATACCACACCCCCTCTGGCCTTATTGCTTAAGTATACAATGAGTCTGTGCCCAGGAATACTGTTACAAATAAACAATGCCAGAGAGAATGCATGAGAGAGATAGATAGTGTAGACAACGAATGCCCAAGAATACTTTTAGAAATCCACTGCATTAAAGGGAATATACAGAGTTTTTGATAACAACGTTTTTAAAGAACCTGTTAGAATGCTGAAAGACCAACAACCTAAATGGAAAACCAAAGCTAATTCAAAGATAAGCACCAGGCCTACAAAGCGATGATGTGGGGGTGTAAGTAACTCTGCATGTCGTTCTGTTTTAATCTCTGTTTACCCAGTATCAATATTTGTCTCCTCTAGATACAGAAAGTATTCACACCCCTTGACTTTTTCCAGATTTCTGTTGTGTTACAGCCTGAATTTAAAATGGATTAGATTGAGATGTAGTGTCACTGGCCTGCACACAATACCCAATAATGTCAAAGCGGAATTATGTTCTTAAGCCTAAATAAGTTCAGGAGTAGTCCCTCAGTCGAGCAGTGAATTTCAAACACAGATTTAACCACACACACCAGAGAGGTTTTCCAATGGCTCACAAAGAAGGGCACGTGTTGGTCGATGGGTAAACATAAAAAAAAGCAGACATTGAATATCCCTTTGAGCGTGGTGAAGTTATTAACTACACTTTGAATGGTGTATCAATACACCCAGTCACTACAAAGTTACAGGCGTCTTTCCTAACTCAGTTGCCAGAGAGGAAGGAAACCTCTCAGGGATTTCACCATGAGGCCAATGGTGACTTTAAAACAGTTACAAAGTTTAATGGCTGTGATAGGATAAAAACTGAGGATGCATCAAAAACATTGTAGTTACTCCACAATACTAACCTAAATGTCAGATTGAAAAGAAGGAAGCCTGTACAGAATACAAATATTCCTAAACATGCATCCTGTTTGCATTAAGGCATGACAGTAAAACTGAAAAAAATGTGGCAAAGAAATTAACTTTATGTTCTGAATACAAAGGGTTATATTTGGGGCAAATCCAACACAACCCATCACTGAGTACCACTCATCATATTTTCAGGCATGGTGGTGGTTGCATCATGTTATGGGAATGCTTGTCATCGGAAAGGACTAGAGTGTTTTTTAAGATAAATTCAAAAAGGCACTCGCACATCTGAGTAATCTTATTTGCAGGTGCATGGCAACAATTGAACAAAAAAATAAACGGAATAGAGCTAAGGACTGGCAAAATCCTAGAGGAAAACCTGGTTCAGTCTGCTTTCCAACAGACACTGGGAAACACATTCACCTTTCAGCAGGACAATAACCTAAAACACAAGGCCAAATATATACTGTAGTGGCTTACCAAGGCGACATCGAATGTTCCTGAGTGGCCTAGTTATAGTTTTGATTTAAATCGGCGTGAAAATCTATGATAAGACTTGAATATGGCTGTCTAGCAATGACAAACAACCAACTTGACAGAGCTTGAAGAATTGTTTTAAGAATAATGTGCAAATATTGTACAATCCAGGTGGCAAAGCTCTTAGAGATTTACCTAGAAAGACTCACAGCAATAATCACTGCCAAATGTGATTCTAATATGTATTGACTGAGGGGTGTGAATACTTGAGTAAATGAGATATTGCTGTATTTCATTTTCAATAAATGTGCACAAATAAAAAAAAATACAATTCACTTTGTCTTTATGGGGCATTGTGTGTAAATGGGTGAGAAAAAAATCAATTTAATCCATTTTGAATTCAGTTTGTAACACAACAAAATGTGGACTAAGTCAAAGGGTATGAATACTTTCTGAAGGCACTGTATGGACATGTATTCTAATGAGGGGTGGAGGTGGCGGAACACATTAAGACAGCAATGATTTTCAGTCGTAATCAGGATGCCAGAATAAGGATTTTAGAAATGGTGTAACTTCACTTACTATAAACATGTTTTGCTTCACAAGATCATATTCTAACTGTGGATGCTATAACTATTAATAAAAAAAGATGAAACATTTAACTTACTATTTGTATGTAGAGAGGTGATGATAGTCTTCCAACAGTCTGTAAAAGAGTGAGAAAAATGAATAAAACATATTTTTGTCCACATCTTATTGATGGTGGATTTTTGGATCAAGGTAGACTAACATAATACCAGTGTTTAGGTGAGTTGCAGTAATATTTCATTTAGAAAAATTGCAAATTGTGACTAAAAACCATTTAATGATAAGTAATTCTCTGTTTCTGAGATAAAGAGGGCGCCTTCCAGTAACACTATGGTGTCAATTTACATTTATTTTTAAATAATACAATAAATATACTACAAATGACAATTGGCTGTGGGTAGAGAGTTACAACATCACCATTCTCTCTCCACTTCACAATTATGGACATGACCGTTTTCAATTTTAGCATATGAAATGTAGCATTCTACCTATTTTAATAATAAAAAGTGGGTTGGAGATCATGTCATTGTAAAGTATAAAAACAAGAGAAAAAAACTTTACAATTTCATGCATACAGATAGGTTTTAATGCTTCAAAAGACATACAAGAGTGGGTGGCCACAGTAAACTTGAATTTATTGACATAAAAACCAATATATCTTCTATCCTCTCTTACACAGACAAGACCATAAAAACTAACGAACAGACAAACGTAAAACAATAAAAAAACAAAAAACAAAACAAAACAAAAAACTTTATTGGCAGCATTACTGCTGGTTCTGAAAATTTACAAAAATGTTTTGTCCTTTTATTGAAAGCAAACATGTTAAATTTGGAGTGCTTCATCGAAATGAATATTAAAAATTGATGATCAATAAGTGTATCTTAACGTAAAAGGTTCAAGTCACATATCTAGAAGGTAAAAACAAAAAACATAACAAAAAACAAGCTACTTATGCAGGACAGTAAAACTTTCTGTGGCAGATGCTGTAGTGGTCAAAAGCAGGCAGAGTGCATAGTTTGTACAAGGGTATAACTAGCGCTTAAGAAAGTAAAACAACAGTTACATCAGAAGACCCCAAACAACAATACAAAAACAAGCTTTGCATCTGGCTTTTCTACCTTTAAGCGGGCTAATCTGATGGACTATTAGATATCGTTCACTTAAAAAAAAAATCTAAATTTGTCATTTTTATTTTTTAAATATATGTTTGAAAATATATTTTTGACTTGTACATGACACATCTGATTTTAATCATCATTAGACAATTCTACCACATTTTCAAATAGTGGATTTCAAAATACGTAGTGGATTCTTGGCCCTCTAGGAACTTAAAGCTATATAAAAAAAAGCCTTTGGTAAGAAAGTTAATGGTTTCAGGTACCAAAACTCCAAACTGTTCCTCGGCCATGTGCTTTGGAATACTCAAATGGGGAGACACTCCGTACCCATTCCAAACCAGTCACCTTCACCCCCAACCCCGAAAAAGAAAAGCAGTAAAAAGCTTGACGAAGTGAAAAAGATTATCCATTGTACATAACACCAATCATGAGATCCATTCACAAAATGCACCATGTCTTGGAACCATGCATCGCTTCTACCGTTTTCTTTCTTTTTTAAAGACATCTAAGAAAATTTAAAAAAATTAGCACCACATTCGGCAACTGAGTACAATCTTATTTCTATTAGCACATTCCAAGTAATTTGCAGTATGATCAGACGCTGTTAGTTTTTACTAAGTGGGCCTTGGAAGCAGAGAAATACATAAAATAAAATACTGCATGGATCTATGAATGAATATGAAGCAAACTGGCATGCATTAAAACACCCCTGGACATAAATAAGAATGTAGCGAAGATGTTGTGTCAGAGGTGATGGCTAAGAGGGTCAGGGTCAGGGACAGACAGGGTAGTCATGGTGACAAGTTAACATCACCACCATCAGCTTACTGTACTTACAAAATAACAACAAACTTGAAAATATAATAGCACCACAGGAGAAAGAATAGCACCTAAGTATTGATTTCTTGTGTTTCATTGAAAAGTGACATCTCCTGCTGCATATATAGTTTGATAGAGTAGAAATATGGAAGTATTGAAGGAAAAAAATATCAAAGTTGTTTATTAAGTTAATAAAATCTCAAAATGCACCCAAAATAGAGGACACAAGAAGAGGAGGAATGTTTGTCATTTTTATCTTGACACATTATCTGTTATGGTAATCAACTCTCACATACTAGCGCTGAGTAATATTTCCATATTTTATTTTCATTCGGTTCTTAAATTACAATAAGGTGTTCTTCACACCCAGCAACAAGACAAGCCCTCCTCATCTATTCTCCAATTTACATGTCCAATTCCTTACTTTAGTATCTGCGAATTTGATGTATTCCAATGACCATCATCTTTTACCTCACGTCTTAAAAGGTCACATGCATGTTTTGAAGCCAGAAACAATAAACATTACCAGGAAAAATATACAGAAAGTACTTACAAACATACAAAAAATATTTATATATATTTATATATATAAGTTCCATTCAGAAGAATGGGGAGACAATTATGCACAAAACAAAGCTTCCGAAATGAATGAATGAGCAAACGAATGAACTAATTAATAAAATATTCAAAGAGGGAATTGAGAGGGAGACAAAAAAACAACAACAAAAAACAATAAAAAAAAACAAAGAAGAAAACTGCCACATGGGATGGAGTCCATGGCAACCTTCTGAAACCAGTGGAGTAGCAGGTAAAAGTTTGCCTCCGGTGAGTTCGACAACCAGACTGGATTTACATCAAGTGCTCTGGGAGTGTGTGGAGGTTTGGGAACGGTGATAGGGGTCATGGGTGAAGATAGGGGTCGGTAGTATCTGACTTATTCAGTTTCAAAACTTGCATGTGATGGAGAAGGCACACTGAGGTTACAAGGTTGCTCTTTTTTTATTATTCTTATCGAATCCTCTAGAAATTTATTGTAGTATTCTCATCTTGATTTTTGTGTATTTTATTCATATTTGTTGCTTTTGGACACAGAATGTTTTACACAAATACAAATTGTCCTATTCATGTGTTTTGTTTCTGAGAAAATAAATATGCTTTTTATTTTCTCCATTTTGTTCAGTAAACAGTCTTAGCCGATGAAACAGACAGGACCCACTTCGAATCCAAACTTCTGCGTAGCCCCGCCGAAATCATTGAACATGATGTCAACAAAAGGCACCTGTTCCACCTTTGGTGTGTTGATCTCCAGTACTGTCTTTTCATAGCCCTTTTTCAACTGAAAAACAGAGAGGGATAGACAGAGTGAGAAAGTGCTACTGTACTTCGACCTCTATATACAGTATACAGTAGGGTTTATTTTTTGCATCAAATCTTAAATTCATTCCCCCCACCCCACACAGACATACAATTCACTCCCCCCACACAGACACACAATTCACCCCCCCCCCCCCCCCCCCCATCAGATAACATCAGATAACATTCATATATTAGTCATTTCTGAGACTCACTTAGACAATTCAGTTGATGATACAGCAGTAGCAATACAAGGATATAACATCTATAGAAGAGACAGAAATGCTGATGGGGGAGGTGTTGCTGTATATATTCAGAGCCATATCCCTGTAATGCTTTGAGAATATCTTATGTCAAGTGTTATTGAAGTGTTGTGGTTGCAGGTTCACTTGGCACATCTAAAGCATTTTCTTTTGGGGTGTTGCTATAGGCCACCAAGTGCTAATAGTCAGAATCTAAATAATATGTGTGAAATGCTTGATAGTGTATGTGATGTAAGCAGAGAGATGTTTATGTTCTTGGGGACCTGAATATTGACTGGTTTTCATCAAGCTGTCCACTAAAAAGGAAGCTTCTTACTGTAACCAGTGCCTGTAATCTGGTTCAGGTTATTAATTTACAAACACTACAGGAACAAGATCATCCACATGTACAGATCACATGTATCCGTACCCATTGGATGCAGTGATCACAATAGTGGCTATATCCAGGAAAGCCAAAGTTCCAAAAGCTGGGCCTAAAATAGTGTATAAGAGATCATACAAAAGATTTTGTTGTGACTCTTATGTGGATGATGCTAAAATTGGTTGGTATGATATGATTAATAAGGAGCATCCAGACATTGCACTTGATGAATTTATGAAATTGCTTCTTGAAGTGGTGACCTGTCATTCAGGTCATTTTTTGGGGGGCGGTGTCACAATGGCGTGTATAAGTGGCAGAGGAAGTCAGGCGCAGGAGAGTCAAATAGAGTGTAGAATGGAGTACTTTAATTAAAGTCCTAGTAATCTGCTCCATAACACTCACGGAAAAAATATAAAACAAATCTGGGTACGAAGACCCGTCGCACACCTATACACAATTAACACAACACATGACAACGAACAATCTCTGACAAACACATGAAGGGAAACAGAGGGTTAAATACACAACAGGTAATGAATGGGATTGACAACAGGTGTGTGGGAAGACAAGACAAAACCAATGGAAAATGAAAAATGGATCGATGATGACTAGAAGACCGGTGAAGTCGACCGCCGAACACCGCCCGGACAAGGAGAGGCAACGACTTCGGCAGAAGTCGTGACAGGCGGGGGCTTGCCTGTTTTGCATATTATTTTGGAATTAATATGTAACACATCAGTTTGCAAACAATGTAAAAAAATAATAATATATATATATATCATTACGTTAACTTCACTAGGGTAGGGGGCAGCATTCGGAATTTTGGATGAAAAGCGTTCCCAAATTAAACTGCTTGCTACTCAGGCTCAGAAGATAGGATATGCATATAATTAGTATATTTGGATAGAAAACACTCTAAAGTTTCCAAAACTGTTAAAATAATGTTTGTGAGTATAACAGAACTGATATGGCAGGCGAAAACCCGAAGACAATCCAACCAGGAAGTACTATTATTTTGAAAGGCTGTTTTTCCATTGAAAGCCTATCCACCATACAAAGACTTATGACCTAGTTCACGAGCCCTATTGCTTCACCTACTTGTGGCCAGTCTTTAGGCATTGTTTCAGGCTTTTACTCTGAAAAATTAGGGAGATACAGCACTTTCAATCAGAAGCCAGTGGAAAATTCCAGACATTAGCCATGCGCCTGATCGGGAATGCGCCTTTCTTGTTTCTCCTTTCCTATTGACGAAACTTTTGTCCGGTTGAAATATTATTGATTATTTATGACAAAAACAACAGGAGGATTGATTTTAAACATCGTTTGGCATGTTTCTACTAACTTTTATTGTACTTTTTTAAAACTTTTCGTCTGGACTTAAGCATTCGGATTACTGGACAAAACGCGCAAACAAAAAGGAGGTTTTTGGTCATAAAGAGGGACATTAATGAACAAAACAAACATTTATTGTCTGACATGGAGACCTGGGAGTGCCACCAGATGAAGATCATCAAATGTAAGTGATTCATTTTAATGCTATTTCTGACTAGCGTCCTACTTGTACCAGAGAGGTTAATAAAGGCACATACAAACAATTTTTTGCTTTATTGAGTAAGGCAGCTCCAAAATGCAGGTGTTTCAGCCTAGCTCAGTGCTTTCTGTGGTGGTGGGGGACAGCCAGCTGAAAATACGGAGCGTAGGTGTTGGTAATGTTTTCTAGTAGTTCTGTCACTCATGGGGAAACTACGTTACCGCCAAGTCTAAGGGTAGAGCTTGAAAATTCAAGCCCCTTGGGTGCTGCCATAGAGTGCCATTTGAAGTGCCCATCCAAGAAGGCTCAAGGTCATTGGCCACAGATAAAATTATGTCAAATCACGTTTTATCTACAGTAGCTTTGATTGGACTGATCATGTCAACATCATACTTTCAAAATCTTAGCTAGCAGTCATCATCATGAATCAAGTCGACAATCTACTGGCAAATCCTTTTTAATCCTTGTCATATGAAGAGAAAAAATGAAGAGAAATTATAGATTAAACGTATCGGTGCTCATCGGCCATTGGCCATAAGCATTACACAACAAGTCGGAAATCACAAATTACAGAATGAGTGGTTTGGAAAGAATCAGTGGCTAACTGCAAACATTGCAAAGCAATCACTAGTCTGCTATTCAGTGGAGTGGATGTGTGGTCCCAAGTCTGGGATTAAGGATCTCTTTTCCAAGCTTAAAATGATAAACATAAAAAATTGGCCATGCTGTCAATGAAGCGTGATTGGTGCTACGCTCAAAACAACTGTTAACTTAGAACAGCGAAATCTGACTTCAGTGAGTTCAAGACAACGAGGAATTCTGGAAAAATAAGCTCCAACTGGGAAAATATGTGTTGAACGGTCATCCAACTCGGAATTCTAAATCCGGAACTTGGGCCTCTTTCTAGAGCTACGACCAGAAGATCACTGACCTCATCATGATTCTACCTTGTTTTTTTCCGAGTTCCCAGTTGTCTTGAAAGAACCATATATCCAGAGAATGCTAAACTTTGATAACAAAGTTTGATGACAAAATTTGCCCACAGCACAACAAGGTGAATCCAAAAATGTATTGTATGCTGCTGCATAAATTATGTAATATGCCAGGGAGATATGTATACTGTAGCAAAGAAAGTAATAATAAGTGAATGTGTTGTGTATCAAGCTGTTAGTAGCCCATGTGCCCCACCCTAATATTTTAGTCTATTTTCCCCTCTTAATTTCGCCTATTATTCTTACTTGGTGGAGCACATGTAGCCTATAACCTGTTATATGAGAAATGTAATCATTGAATATTCTAAGAGATTTCATTGTCTGCTTATATGCCCCCTTTATTCATCCCTTTATTCATGCTCCTTTTATTCATCCATTTAGCCCATCCAACTACCTCATCCCCTTACTGTATTTATTTATTTATCTTGCTCCTTTGCACCCCAGTATCTCTACTTGCACATTCATCTTCTGCACATCAATCACTCCAGTGTTTAATTGGTATATTGTAATTGCTTCGCCACCATGGCCTATTTATTGCCTTTACCCCCCTTATCTTCCCTCATTTGCACACACTGTATATAGACTTTTTCTACTGTATTATTGACTGTATGTTTGTTTATTCCATGTGTAACTCTGTGTTGTTGTATGTGTCGAACTGCTTTGCTTTATCTTGGTCAGGTCGCAGTTGTAAATGAGAACTTGTTCTCAACTAACCTACCTGGTTAAATAAAGGTGAAAAAAAAAAAATCCTACAGTTTCTGACTTGGTGTACAGGGAGAACACTGTAAAGAACGGCCCATGTTCTGAATTCTGTCGCTGTACATTTCAAAAGTGCTGAACAAATAGTTATATTGACTATGTCTGTCCTAGCTCACTCATTAATGTCTTTATTGAAATTACAGATTGCCTCTTATCTGCTTGTTGTCCTCTTATGCCATACTTTGTACATCTTAATTATCTGCAGAAACCACATTTGTTTAAGTAATCAGCCATATCAGCATTTCTTTTTTTTAAGACAGTAAATTAGGCTGAATTATCTGTTTCGCTGCCAGACAAGGCTCCACTGATAGCCAGGTGTAAAAAGAAAAATACTGTATTATGAAGCCAAGATCAATGATATAAAGCATGATGTAACATTTTTGGGGGAATACTTTAAATGAAATTATGGGCAGAAAGACTATTTCAACTCCATCTTTCATCAAATCAGATGGCTTATTCATCACAAAACCATTTGATGTTACCAAATATTAAATGATTACTTCATTGGCAAAGTGGGCAAACTTAGGCAGGAAATGCCAACAATGTACAGTGAGCCATCGTATTCATGCATAAAAAACAAATAATGTGAGAAAAGCATTAAGTTTGATTTTTGAAAATAAGGTGTGGGAGGTGGGAAAATTATTGTTATCAATCAATAATGACAAACCTCCTGGCATTGACAATGTAGATGGAAAGCTACTGAGGACGGTAGCTGACTCTATAGCCCCTCTTATCTGTCATATCTTTAATCTGAGCCTAGAGGAAACCACCCAAGAGTGGTTGACCAAATACAATGCTATTTCTCTGTAAACAAACTAACAACAGCCTTTCAGCATGCTTATAGAGAATGGCACTCAACATGTACTGCACTGACACAAATGACTGATGATTGGTTGAAAAAAATTGATAATAAGAAGGTTGTGGAAGCTGTACAGTTAAATTTTAGTGCAGCCTTTGATATTATTCACCATTTTATTTTTTATTTAACCTTTATTTAACCTTTATTTAACTAGGCAAGTCAGTTAAGAACAAATTCTTACTTTACAAACCATAACCTGTTGTTGAAAAAACATATGTGTTATGGCTTATCAACGTCTGCCATATTATGGATTCAGAGATATCTAATAGAACTCAAAGGGTTTTCTTTAATGGAAGCTTCTCTAATGTCAAACATGGAATCAAATCAAATCAAGTTCATTTTATATAGCCCTTCGTACATCAGCTAATATCTCGAAGTGCTGTACAGAAACCCAGCCTAAAACCCCAAACAGCAAGCAATGCAGGTGTAGAAGCACGGTGTGGTGTACCGCAGGGCAGCTCTCTAGGCCCTGTACTCTTTTCTATTTTTACCAATGACCTGTCACTGGCATTAAACAAAGCATGTATGCTGATGATTCAACCATATATGCATCAGCAACTACAGCTAATGAAATCACTGAAACCCTTAACAAAGAGTTGCTGTTTGTTTTGAAATGGGTAGCTAGTAATAAACTGGTCCTGGACATCTCTAAAACTAAGAGCATTGTATTTGGTACAAATCATTCCCTAAGTTCTAGTCCTCAGCTGAATCTGGTAATGAACAAGTTGAGGAGACTAAATTACTTGGCGTTACCTTAGATTGTAAACTGTCATGGTCAAAACCTATCGATTCAATGGTTGTAAAGATGGGGGGAGGTCTGTCCGTAATAAAGAGATGCTCTGCTTTTTTGACACCACACTCCAAAAAGCAAGTTCTGCAGGCTTTTGTCTTATCTTGATTATTGTCCAGTCGTGTGGTCGAGTGCTTCAAGGAAAGACCTAGTTAATCTGCAGCTGGGCCAGAACAGAGTGGCCAGTCTTGCTCTTCATTGTAATCAGAGGGCTGATATAAATACTACTGTATGCATGCCAGTGTCTCTTGGCTAAGAGGTGAGGAGAGACTGGCTGCATCACTTCTTCTTTTTATAAGAAACATTAATGTGTTGAAAATCCCAAATTGTTTGCATAGTCAATTTACACACAGCTCTGACACACACTTACCCCACCAGACATTCCGCCAGGGGTCTTTTCACAGTCTGTTCACAATCCAGGACAAATTCAAGAAAGCGTACAGTTTTATATAGAGCCATTATTGCATGGAATCTCATATTGCTCAAATAAAAAGCAAACCTGGTTTCAAAAAACAGATAAAGCAACACCTCACCGCACAATGCCTCTCCCCTATTTGACCTAGATAGTTTGTGTGTCTGTATTGATATGTAGGCTACATATGCCTTTAGTAATTTGTTTTTGTTTTTAATGTAGTTCTGCCCTTGAGCTGTTGTCTATTAATGTTCTGTATTATGTCATGTTTCATGTTTTGTGTAGACCCCAGGAAGAGTAGCTGCTGCTTTTGCAACAGCTAATGGGGATCCGAATAAAATACCAAATACCAAAACAAAGACACACAATTCACTCCCCCACCCCACACAAACACACAATTCACTCCCCCACCCCACACAGACACACAATTCACTCCCCCACCCCACCCCACACAAACACACAATTCACACCCCCCACCCCACACAGACACACAATTCACACCCCCCACCCCACACAGACACACAATTCACTCCCCCACCCCACACAAACACACAATTCATTCCCCCCACCCCACACAGTCACACAATTCACTCCCCCCACCCCACACAAACACACAATTCATTCCCCCCACTCCACACAGACACACAATTCACTCCCCCACCCCACACAAACACACAATTCACTCCCCCACCCCACACAGACACACAATTCACTCCCCCACCCCACAGACACACAATTCACTCCCCCCACCCCACACAGACACACAATTCACTCCCCCCACCCCACACAGACACACAACTCACTCCCCCCACCCCACACAAACACACAATTCACTCCCCACACCGACACACAATTCACCACCCCACCACACACAAACGCCGTTATACACATGACCGTCAAATCCCCTTACTCACACCTATGCCCTATGCCCCACACACACACACACACACACACACACACACACACACACACACACACACACACACACACACACACACACACACACACACACACACACACACACACACACACACACACACACACACACACACACACACACACACACAAACCCTTCCATCCACTCACCGCACAGCCGTCCACCACGGCTCTGATGTAGGGGTTGTTATCATAGGACATCTCCTCGTCGTTGGAGCCCAGGAAGCGGATGGCCTTGTCGTATGAGTCCCCGTCCTGGTTGTGCCAGGCCACCGACTGGTAGCAGTTGTAGGTGAGGTTCTGGCGGGCGGCCGCGCTCAGCAGACGCAGGAAGGTCATCTGGACCACACCAATGGGGTTGCCCTCAGCGTCCACGTACGAGAGCTAGACAGGGAGGAAAGGAGATATAGGGTCTAGGCCGGAACAGACACTGTGGACTAATACAGACACTATACATACATACTATACATATTTGGGTATGTATGTACACCCTATTCCCTAAATAGTGCACTACTTTTGAGCAGCGCTCTTGCGAAAAGTAGTACACTATTTAAAGAATAGGGTGCCATTTCAGACACAACATTGCTTTATTGTTTGTTCTCTACCAAGAACACTCAAATCTACACATCACACCATTCTCATATACTGTGAGCTGTCTTGGGAGGGTTTCTCGCTTTTATTTGTGAATTCTAATTCTGACACCGAGTAGTGTCGTTGTGGGATTATGATTTCATATGACTTTAGACGGAGTGTTTCGCAGACAACAGACTGTAGGTGTATGCAGCAGCATGGCGGACTCAGGGCAATGACACACCGTCACTCAAACATGTCAGCATTCCTCACCTCTCTTTCCGATGCTACGGCTGCTTTCACAGAATTATAGAAAGTCAATCGGTGCGCGCAGTGCGCCGCGACACGGGTTTGTCCCATCAGTCACTGCAGCACCAGGGAGAGAGGGGGGTTGTGGGTAAGGAGATCAACGGCGGCCGGCTCGTCTCCAGAGAGTATGCTAAGCTTCATTACCCATAATTCATGGCGGCGCTACGTGAGTAGGATAGAATTCCGATTCCTCAGACGACAAATCAGGAGGGGGGATATACCAGAGGTGTTCCGGCTAGGTCCTTTAGAGTGAAATATCTAGGCTGTCATCAACCAGCTTTGGGAGAGATGGAGAGGCTTGCTGTATTATGGGGTCTGTCTGTCTGGGGCTCTATGAGTAAGCTTGTGTCTGAGAAACAGTAAGGCAGACAGGAGTTACTACAGGAGCTCTAATCTACAGGCTCTGGGGCCTTAGATACTGACTGGCTTATTCTCTGCTGAAAGACTTCAATGGTTCTGTAGGAATAGCAGTCTACTAGCAATGAACAAGTGATGACTACTCTCAATCGTGGAGCTAACCGTAATTGAACACTTAAGCTTTAATTAAGAAAATTATGGAAATGTATTGTTTTGAAAGGAGCTCATTAGTAAATGTAAAACATAATTGTATAAATGAAAAATAATAATGGTTTGGTTTAATCGTTTTCCACAATTTAGAATTAGCCTAATTCGCCATGTTTAAGTGGAATTCTAAACCAACATGTGTTCTATTATATTAATGTAGCTAGGATCTAATGATTACAAATCATGCCTGATGACCCGTCCATTTGGGAACATCAGTCTTTGGTGTGATGCTATTTTACGCTGGAGATCCGTTTCCATACCAACCAACAGCGTTCCACCATCTGTTCCACAGGGTTCTCTTCTTCTTTCAGACAAACAGGACTGACTGAGACCAAGAGCCAAGCACATGCAACGCCCGTGCCATGCAGTCACAGCAGAGAGCCACTAATGTGTGTGTATAGATACATTCTCTCTCTCTCATGCACACACAGACACACACACACATATGACTCAACCTGGACAATAATGGACATTACAGATTACTATTAAAGGGAAGTCAATCAAATCTGTTGTACTGTATTTTCAGGAACCCACAAGGTGGCCACACCATCATTAGATAGGAATTTGGGCTCATAGAGGATGATAACTATATCCATTGTGTCCAAGTAACAGTGTCTGTCTGTGAATCAGTGGCTCTTAAAGGGAGTAGTATCCCTCACCCCTGTGAGTGTTCAGGTACTCAGAAAAGCTAGGTCCTCCCCTGCTCCTGTCTGTTCCTCCCCCTCCCTCATCCCCCTCCCTCATCCCTCCTCCCCGCTCTGCCCCGCAGAACCAGTGTGTAGAAACAGCCCTACATCGCCATGGAAACATTACCTCTTCATCGCAGCCGCAAGTCAAAAGTGGGTGTACCCAGAAGCCCTTGGGAATGTGACTGAGTGCCTGACTTTTGACTGTTCACATTGAATCAGTGTTGTAATCCTCTTGTGATTGAATGGGTAGGTGAATGTGTGGAATGAGTGTAGCAGGAACAAAATGGTGCCTAATCACTCTCCTGTGACTAGCTTCACATGATTTATGAATAGGTATCTATACAGTATGAGTATCTATGAGCCAACTGGAAATGCTGAGGGCAATAGGAGTAGTTGTTATAAATAGAAATGTGTGTCTAACCATAAGAGGCACTCAGTCACTTCTAGGTGATGCTCTCCAACTTCAGAGAGAGGCAGGTTGAGTGGATGCATTTACACTCATACTTTCCCATGGCAACATTCAGTACCAACACACTGATTTACTCAATTCATTGACTTTTTGTACTACACTTACCTTTTTTAAAATGTATATTGAAGTTTTTCTTCAATGGAAAATTGTCTTTAACTTCTTCAACTACTAGTTGCCATGGTAAAGTATGTCTGTCAGTCTGTCTGTTCCACCAACGATGTCTCCCTCTATTCTGGAAGGAAGAGACTCACCTACTGCAGTATGTCTTACTGAAGTTGCGCTGAGCTGAGCTTGATTGTGCTGAACCATGCAGAGCAGTGTCGCCACAAACACAAGCCAGAGTGCCAGTCAAAGACCAGTGCCAACCAGTACAGGAACCATGCAGAACCAGTACCGACCAGAACCAGAACCAGAACCTAGAACCATGCAGGGCCCTCAGGCCCACAGAGACCCAGCCAGGAGTCACCCTAGCTGGGCCTCCAGAGACCTGTGGGCGTGCCACTTACCAGGGAACCTCGCTTGTAGCGACTATACCAAGAGCCTGGGGCGTCTTTGGGCCATTTTGCCATTTTGCTCTGTAAAATATGAGATGAGCTGTTCAGGAAAAAGGGAAGGGGACGGGTGGAAGGGGGGCGTCAGGGGGGCTTACCAGTTTACCACGTTTGAATTCACTGAACCAGGAGCCAGGGATCTCCTTTACCCAGGAGGTGAGCCTAGTCTGGGTATGGATGGAGCAAAACAGGGGGGAAGAGGAGGAGGACAAAAAATGGTTAAAGAAAGAAAAACAGTAAGAATAGCCTCCTGAAAGAAATAACAACGTTACCCCTCGTTCTTCTAAACCCTCCCTCCCTTGGTCCATCTGTGGTGTCTGAGAGACCTGCAGTAGTATTGTGTGACACTGAACAGCCCGGGAGAGTGTAAAATACCTTAGCAAGCCATTATCGCGTTTTGTGTAAACACTGGCTGGCAGCTAATTACTGATCAGATATTCATGAGTACACAGTGATTCATTAAGAGATGTTGAATGCATCCTAAATGGGCCCTAGTCAAAAGGAGTGCACTATAAAAGGAATAGGGTGCCATTTAGGATGCATCTGTTAGCCTCCAAAGGACCAGCTTAAAAATGCCCCCTTTCCCTTCAGCTAAGTGTTCTGCTCTATACCAAAATAGAAGTGACTATGCTTTTATGGTGTTCATTTAAGCTTCTTCTGTATACTGTAGGTAAAGACAAGTGGCTTTGTTTTGTGGTTTTCATTTAAAACTAGATAAGATATTGCTGCATAGCCAACAATAAGTCCATTTTCAATTACAAAGCAGTTAAGAGTCTGCTGTAGAGTGATCCAGAAGTAAAACTTTTGTTTTCTTCATTTAAATTCTATTCAGCTTTAGCTGCATTATAACTACCAATAAGTATCAGATACATTGCCAGTGATACTCCAGTGTGATATTCTGAATATTATTATACACCAGGAATGAGCTAGATCAGTCTGATACAGGGTTTATACAGGGCTTGTCATCAATGCCTTAATGTGTAAATGAATGTTCAGCTGGAGATCAATTAGCGCTGGGAGACAGCATACATTAAACACACCCTGCTGTCTTGAAAGGCACTTCCAGCTCTCCTAGCATGAGTGGAGCGAGCAGCAGGGGACCCCACTGGAGGAGACCACTAATACCCTAGAACTGATCCCCTCTACTGGAGGAGACCACTGATACCCTAGAACTGATCCCTTCTAATGAGGAGACAACTGATACCCTAGAAATGATCCCTTCTACTGAGGAGACAACTGATACCCTAGAACTGATCCCTCTACTGGAGGAGACCACTGATACCCTAGAACTGATCCCCTCTACTGGAGGAGACAACTGATACACTAGAACTGATCACCTCTACTGGAGGAGACAACTGATACTCTAGAACTGATCCCCTCTACTGGAGGAGACAACTGATACCCTAGAACTGATCCCCTCTACTGGAGGAGACCACTGATACCCTAGAACTGATCCCCTCTACTGGAGGAGACCACTGATATCCTAGAACTGATCCCCTCTACTGGAGGAGACCACTGATACCCTAGAACTGATCCCCTCTACAGGAGGAGACCACTGATACCCTAGAACTGATCCCCTCTACTGGAGGAGACAACTGATACCCTAGAACTGATCCCTTCTACTGGAGGAGACCACTGATACCCTAGAACTGATCCCCGCTACTGGAGGAGACCACTGATATCCTAGAACTGATCCCCTCTACTGGAGGAGACCACTGATACCCTAGAACTGATCCCCTCTACTGGAGGAGACAACTGATACCCTAGAACTGATCCCCTCTACTGGAGGAGACCACTGATACCCTAGAACTGATCCCCTCTACTGGAGGAGACAACTGATACCCTATAACTGATCCCCTCTACTGGAGGAGACCACTGATACCCTAGAACTGATCCCCTCTACTGGAGGAGACAATTGATACCCTAGAACTGATCCCCTCTACTGGAGGAGACCACTGATACCCTAGAACTGATCCCCTCTACTGGAGGAGACAACTGATACCCTAGAACTGAGCCCCTCTACTGTAGGAGACCACTGATACCCTAGAACTGATCCCCTCTACTGGAGGAGACCACTGATACCCTAGAACTGATCCCCTCTACTGGAGGAGACAACTGATACCCTAGAACTGATCCCCTCTACTGGAGGAGACCACTGATACCCTAGAACTGATCCCTCTACTGGAGGAGACCACTGATACCCTAGAACTGATCCCCTCTACTGGAGGAGACAACTGATACCCTAGAACTGATCCCCTCTACTGGAGGAGACCACTGATACCCTAGAACTGATCCCCTCTACTGGAGGAGACCACTGATACCCTAGAACTGATCCCCTCTACTGGAGGAGACCACTGATACCCTAGAACTGATCCCCTCTACTGGAGGAGACAACTGATACCCTATAACTATCCCCTCTACTGGAGGAGACCACTGATACCCTAGAACTGATCCCCTCTACTGGAGGAGACCACTGATACCCTAGAACTGATCCCCTCTACTGGAGGAGACCACTGATACCCTAGAACTGATCCCCTCTACTTCTAACTCTTCTTTTTCTCTCCTGTCCTTTATCTATCTACTGTACCTCCTCTCCTCTATCCTCTCCTCTGCATAACTCATGATGGGTAGACTAGGGATACAGTGTTCCAGGCTAGGAGGGAGAGAGAGGTGTGTGTGTGTGTGTGTGTGTGTGTGTGTGTGTGTGTGTGTGTGTGTGTGTGTGCGCACACCTTCCCATGTGTGTGTGCCCACATGTGTGCATGTCAATGTCAGGGTCTCTGACCATGTGCCATCTCTCCACTCCTTCACACTAACGAGGCCATCCCACTGGCCCATCAATCTGCCCGGCTATAAAAAGTCAAGTTCATTTATCTGAGTTTAAGCAAACTCCTGCTCCTCTGTGTCTCAATGTGCCAGCGGATCGTTAAAATGTCCTGTAGCTTAGAGCCCTTACAGATCTCCCCTGGCCTGCCGCAGACACAGTTTCCTGTGTTTTACCTCTCCTCTCCTGTCCTCTCCTGTCCCCCTCTCCTCTATACCATGCATAACCAACCAGCAGAAAATTCCTCTCTGGGTGCCTGTCACCTGCCATAACCTATTAGAGGTGACTGGGCCAGGGACGACACTAGGCCACTGACACTTACCTGGAGGATAGTACGGCAAAACTGTGTGTGTGTGCGCGCATGTGTGTTTGTGTGTGTGTGCGCGCGTGTGTGTTTCTGTGTGTGTGTACATGTGTGTTGAAGGGAGTCTTTGACTCTCTGTTGACAGTGAGGGACTGCCCCAAATATATTCTTTGACATCATGACATGTCATGTGTAACAGTGTGTAACTGTAACACCAAGGGTCGTACATGGAGCTGCTGCCCCCTCGGGGCTTGGAGGACCCTGGGTATTACACTCATACCAGTAAAGTAATAGTGATGCATGAATGTTACATATATGAGTGTTATGTGATTATGCAGTAGTGTCAGGAGAGAGGTATATATGATTTATATGTGTAGTAGTTTGCCTGGGGCCAGGGAAAAATACATAAATGTTAACTTATCTGCATCATACAGTCAGAGTTATTTAACCTGTCAATCAAATGGGGAATAGTTGACACTTGACAGAACAATGTAGAAAGATTTTTTTATACACACTTTTTCAATCAACCAGAAATATCACTTTGCCACGCAGGCATGATGCATTTGAATCATTTGTATTTCCCTCATTATATACACCAAAACCTATACAATGTGTATGGTTCGCATTTCTATCACTCTCAAAATGTGACAATTTTACCAGTGGTGAGTGTAAAAGCGCCATGACTTACCCCTTCAGACTTCTTATCAGGGTAGATACAGCTCTCTCCTCCTGCTGTGAAGTTGCAGTGGACCTTGAAAGAGTCCCTCGAGCAACCCTGGTTGGGGTCGATCCAGTATTCACCTGAAAACGACAAGAAATGGAGGGAGGGAGGGAGGGAGGGAGAAAATGGGGAAGAGGGAAAAGAAAGAGGGGAGGAGAGAGGGAAGGAGGGAACCTTAACAATTAGAAACTTTTTCATCAGAGATCATTCAATGTTTAAATTAGCATGATTTAGCATTCCAGGGAGAGACTATTCTATACCCCAAATCATCAAATACCAATCATATTTATAATCCTATTTCTCTATCACATTTAAATCCATTATAGTAGTGACACTTGGTCCTTGACCTATATAAAATAGTCCCACCTGTATGAAAAAGATGGCTAGCACCAGCCACCTTTTCCAAACAAGTTTCAAACAAGATTATTCCTGGGCTTCAGCACCGAACTTAGTAAGATTTCAGAATGTCAGATTTAGTATTTCAGATCTCAAATCGATGCCCACCGTCGGGGAAGTCAGGGTGGCAGAGCTGCAGGTCCTTGCAGGTGCGGGCGGGGTTGCCCTGTGTTCCGAGTGGGTGCTTCATCTGCTCGATCTCCAGCTTGAGGGAGTTGAGGGATCCGAAGATCTCCTCCATTCCATCGTCGTAGTCCTTGTAGTTGGCATCTGCATTGGCATCGTCCATCATCTGGCTGGCATCGATGTTCCTGCGGCTCCGCTTGGGGCTCGACTGCATGGGCAGCGGGTGGATGACATCCCCAGGAGGACCCTATCGGGGTGGAGAAGGAGAGAAAGGGGGAGAGGAGGAGACAGGGAAAGGAGAGGGGGGTGGAGATGAGGAAAGAAGAGGTGGGAGAGGGGGAGGAGGTGAGGAGGAGAGGAAGAGGTGAGGAGACGGGGAAATGAGAGTGGGAGGAGGGGAGAGGAAGAGGAGATGGGGAAAAGAGAAGAAGGAAAGGGGGAGAGGTGGAGGAGGAGAGAGGGAGAGAAAGAGGGTAAGAGGGAAAGAGGGAGAGAAATGGGAGAGAGATGTTTTAGTCAGGGTAAAACTACAAAACTACAAAACAACAACATGTAATGACATCACACAATCATGAAGATAACTTACAGGAGGCCCAGGTTGTCCAGGAACACCAGTCTCTCCCTTGGGACCAGTTTGACCCTGAGGAAGACAGGAAAGAACACAGCATCATACACACAGCCTCTATGGACAGTAGGACATGGTTTAGACTTTACAAGCCCATATACACAGCCTCTATGGACAGTAGGACATGGTTTAGACTTTACAAGCCCATATACACAGCCTCTATGGACAGTAGGACATGGTTTAGACTTTACAAGCCCATATACACAGCCTCTATGGACAGTAGGACATGGTTTAGACTTTACAAGCCCATATACACAGCCTCTATGGACAGTAGGACATGGTTTAGACTTTACAAGCCCATATACACAGCCTCTATGGACAGTAGGACATGGTGTAGACTTTACAAGCCCATATACACAGCCTCTGTGGACAGTAGGACATGGTTTAGACTTTACAAGCCCATATACACAGCCTCTATGGACAGTAGGACATGGTTTAGACTTTACAAGCCCATACACACAGCTTCTATGGACAGTAGGACATGGTTTAGACTTTACAAGCCCATACACACAGCTTCTATGGACAGTAGGACATGGTTTAGACTTTACAAGCCCATATACACAACTTATATGGACAGTAGGACATGGTTTAGACTTTACAAGCCTATATACACAACTTATATGGACAGTAGGACATGGTTTAGACTTTACAAGCCCATACACACAACTTATATGGACAGTAGGACATGGTTTAGACTTTACAAGCCCATATACACAACTTATATGGACAGTGGGACATGATTTCAAGGGGACAGTACGACATGGGACATGGTGGATTGTGGGGACGCTTACCGATGACCCCTTAGCTCCTTTAGGACCAGGAGGACCTGGTAATCCTGGAGGTCCCAGAGGACCAAGAGGACCTGAGGGGCCAGCAATACCCTGGAGGGAGAGAAGGAGAGAATAAAGACAGGAAGGAGAGAAGAGAGGCTGATCAAACCACACTTGACTGTTGACTTGATATGATCAACTGTATTATCAGACCAAACCACAACATGTCACTTTTTATTAGGTAAACATCGCTCAATAATCATGTAAACAACAGTTGTAGGTCTACTAACATTGTCTCCTTTGGGTCCTGATGTCCCCTGGGGGCCCGGCAGACCTCTGTCACCCTTCTCTCCCTGCTCTCCTGGAGGCCCGATCAGACCGATCAGACCAGGGTGGCCCTGAGGAGAAGAGAAACACAGATCAAAACAGGCATCAATAATCAATTAATTACTCACATCAATCTGCCTGTCAATCAATCTCGCTTCATATATCATTAGTGTGATGACTCACTGCACTGGGGCTAATACCAGATACATAATCAATAGGTTTGAACACCGAGCCGTCAGTTATCATTCACTTGAATGTGTATAGTATGGAATATACAGTATCTCCATCGACAGATTTCAAGTGTATCCCTATAGAATTTTAGACATCAACATCATTAGCAATGGAAGAAGATCAATACAGGATGTGACTTTTAGCCATGCATGCAACAGGTATGTTAATATTTGACTGTAATATTTACAGTATAGTACTTGTCAATAACCTACTGAAACAGGGGGTTGGGTTTTACCTTTTCTCCCTTAATGCCAGAGTCTCCCTTCAAACCTGGTAATCCTGGAGGACCCTGTGAGGGAGAGAGGAGGGAGAGAGGAGAGAGAGAGTGAGAAAGAAAGAGAGAGAGGAGAGAGAGAGCAAGAGAGGGAGAGATGGAAATAATATGGGAGAGTTGTAGCGGAGAGGGATGGAAGGAAGGGGGTAGAGAAGTAGAGAGGGAGGTAGAGTAAAAGAGATGAGGACATATAACATTACATGTCTGACCCAATAAGACAAGGTACTGTGAATCCTGTGACATCCAATGACCCGGGTTTACGGGTTAGAGATCAGAGATTAGTTGTCTCACCATGGGTCCAGGGGGTCCGTCGGGGCCTGAGGAACCTGGAAGACCTTGTTCCCCCTGCATGGAAACAAGATACGAGTCAATGCTTTAAGCCACTGATCTGATCTTTACATACAATATAAGGGTGGCAGGTAGCCTAGCTGTTAGAGCATTGGGCCAGTAACTGAAAGGTCACTGGTTCTAATCCCCTGCCGACAAGGTGAAAAATCTGTGTGCCATTGAGCAAGGCACTTAACGCTAATTGCTCCAGAGTCACCGCTGATAATGGCAGACCGTGGCTGTAACCACACTCTCAGGGGGATAAGGAAATACACATTTCCAATATACAATTGTACACGTATGAAATAGGACAAATGTAAGCAACCACCTAATTATTATTACAATATTGGTATTATTCCCTTATGCTTATATTGTGTGAATTAGAAATGGCTTTTGTAAGATCAGTCACTATAATCATCTATGAGTGTTGTAGAAAACTCATAGTTACTGTCCCTAGTTACTGTAATAGCTATGACACAAAGAAATTAAAATATTAAACAATGTTGTACTTACAACTGGGCCGGGGATACCTCTGAGACCTTCAGAACCTTGCTTGCCAGGTGCTCCCTGAGGACCAACGGGGCCTGTCTTTCCCTGTGGGCCCTCCAGACCAGACTCTCCCTTGGCTCCCTTCTCTCCTTGCCTGCCCTCGGGTCCAGTTGTACCATGGGGGCCTCTCTTTCCTGGTGGGCCAGAAGGACCTGACTCTCCGGTGGGTCCAGGAGAACCCTAAGAGATGAGAAAGGATATGGTTAAAGTACATGATCAGAGTGCTAAAACCTCTTGTACAGTACTTCTATGTTAACTGTAGTTACCTTCAGATATGAGAAATGCTCAGTTTGTTAGTGCTTGTTTGTCGTTAGACAGATGTAATAATACGTTAGGTGAGACTCACAGGTTGACCAGCCTCTCCGTCATCTCCCTTGTCACCAGGAGGACCGTCTAAACCCTGGCAGGAGGAGAAAGAGAGACATGGGGAAAGTTGCATGACACTGAATGGATAGGGCACAGTGTGGGATTTTTTACATTTCAATAGGTGCCAAAGCATTACAGAAACTGGATGCCAAAACAATGTCATTGTAACATTTCAGTGACTTACAGCCTGTCCGATC
>NC_092103.1:32538154-32575654 GCF_045679555.1 Salvelinus alpinus | reverse complement strand
CTAGGATTAAAATGTTAAAATAAATAAAAAATATAGAACAAAACAGAACAAAACACACATCACGACAAGAGAGACACCACAACACTACATAAAGAGAGACCTAAGACAACAACGTAGCATGGCAGCAACACATGAAAACACAGCACGGTAGCAACACAACATGACAACAACATGGAAGCAACACAACAAGGCAGCAACACAACATGACAACAACATGGTAGCAACACAACATGGCAGCAGCACAACATGGTAGCAGCACAAAACAAAAACAAATATAATGTACAGGTAACTGCCAAAATAAAGGAAACACCAAAATAAAGTGTCTCAATATGGCATTAGGACACCACAAGCCAGAACAGCTTCAATGCACCTTGGCATAGATTCTACAAGTGTCTGGAACTCTACTGGAGGGATGCGACACCATTCTTCCACGAGAAATGTCATTATTTGGTGTTTTGTTGATGGTGGTACAAAACGCTGTCTCAGGCGGTACAATTGAGTTGAGATCTGGTGAGTAAGACAGCCATGGTATATGGTTTACATCGTTTTCATGCTCATCAAACCATTCAGTGACCACTCGAGCCCTGTGGATGGGGGCATTGTCATACTATGGGGGCTTAGCCATGGTGGCCAAAATAATGACCTGCCCAGCATTTTTATATATTACCCTAAGCATGACGGGATGTTAAATAATTAATTAACTCAGGAACCACACCTGTGTGGAAGTACCTGCTTTCAATATACTTTGTATCCCTCATTTACTCAAGTGTTTCCATTATTTTGTCAATTACCTGTATATGTAATATAATAATTATATAATATATATACGCCATTTAGCAGACACTTTTCTCCAAAGCGACTTACAGTCATGCATACATACATTTCAGTGGTCCCAGGAATCAAACCCACTACCCTTGTGGTACAAGCACCATGCTCTACCAACTGATCTACAAAGGACCACATCCCAGAAGGGGTTTGTCATCTATATGTGGCACACAACTAGCAGCCTGTCACGGATTCCATTCACAACTTGTTTGCACTGCATTTGCACTGCAAAATCAGAACACCAGAACGTCACACTGTTACGCATACTCAAATGCGTTTGCAGTCTCTAGGTGTTTGAAATGGTGGGAAAACATTGAGTCAGACTTTTCCTAAGCCAGCCCAGAGGATGCTTATTGCTTCTGAAACAACATTATTCTACTCTCCTTAACTCCTCTTAATAAAGCCCTTGGAGTTATCCTCCCTGTTCCGAGTGTGAAAGGCCTTATAATGAGACTGTGAATGTTAGTGAGATCCTCTTTGTGTGTGTCTCTCTCTCTCTCTCTCTTTCTGAATGTCAAATACCTCAGTATTCCCTGTGTCCCCCAACACCAGGAGAAAGAGACTAAGGCCAGTTAACAACTAAAGCAGCATTCCTCCAAGGATAAAATATTAAATTACGGCTGATCTTCATACAAATGTTTCTCCATCTCTCTTTCTCCCTCTGTCTGTCGCTCTGTCTCCCTCTCTCTCTCTCTCTCGCTCTCTCTCTCTCTCTCTCTCTGTCTCTGTGTGTGTGTCTCAGTGTGTCTGCATACTAATAGCAGCTCCTCTCTCTACCATCTGAAACGTACAAATGATCGACATAACGGGTTCAGCTATCTGTCAGCTGGAAAGACTTAAAGACATGTCAGTCAGAGCCAACTCTGCCTGTCAACACCCCTGAGGAGAGAGAGGGTCATGAGAGAGGACAAACACCCCCTGCCTTTGATATAAATCATCACGTTGAGTATGTTTGTGTGTTCGAGTCAGAGAGTGATAGACATTTTGTTTTTATCTAAGCTGCTAAGTGTTCACTTTTATATAAATTCACACGCACGGAAACACACACACACACACACACACACACACACACACACACACACACACACACACACACACACACACACACACACACACACACACACACACACACACACACACACACAAACGCATACTACTCTCCCCTCAGTGGGCCAACCCACCTTGTCTCCATCCTCTCCTGGGGGTCCGAGAGGTCCAGCTGGGCCAGGCAGACCAACAGGTCCCTGGACACCATCTCTACCGGCGGGGCCTTGGGGTCCTTTTTCACCCTATAGCACATTAAATTACAGTACATTTCATTTCACTCATTTACCAGACAACTCTCATCTGCAGACTTACTAAACTGCAGGGTTGAAATCAATTCCATTTTGATTCAGTCAATTCAGGATGTAAACCATTTACTTCCTGAATTGACTGAATTAGAATAGAATTGACCTGAACACTACTGTACTGTACAATAAGTTGATTCAAACGAGGAGGCTGAGATATACAGTGGCTGAGAGAAATGTGTTTGTTTTCTAACAACAGGGTTTATGTTGAAACTAGTAGCATGGACAGAACCAGGCTGATCTGAACTGGGTCTTACCGGTCCACCCTTCTCTCCAGCGGGTCCAGGGGGTCCCTGAGGTCCTGGTCGTCCAGGGAGACCGGTGGGTCCGGCTGGGCCAGCAGGACCACGCTCACCAGGGGAACCCTAAAACACAGAGAGACACCGTCAGTATAGGTCACTACTAACGAGTCTTGTACTATCTTTATTCAAAGCCATATACTTAGAAAGTCGGGTCAATTTGAAGAATGTTTTATATTGTTCTAATTCTACTTTAGTAACATAGCATTGTTTAAATATTCCCCATGTAATGTTAAAGGGGCGCAAGCATGGCTGCCACAGAATGTTGTTCCCCATCTAAACACGTCTCTGCTTTTACAGTACTACCCTCATTACAGTACTACCTTCATACCTGTAAAAGTGCTGTATATCCCTGGAGAACTAGTCTACAGCAGGTACATTACTTTTTTAATAACATATTTTGATATCTTAGGGTAGAATCTTAACATTAGGCAAATCCACTAAATAGGTGGAACCTATTAATGGATGAACTATGAATATCGTTAAAACATGATGTAATGCATGCTGGTACAACTGATGAGCTATAAACATTGTTCGCAGTGCGTGTGCAAAATAAAAAGAGGGAAGAGAGAGAAATAGAGAAAAACACAGAGAGATAATGATAGAGTGATAGAGAGACAACTACTGATAGAGTGTGAGAGATGAAGAGAGGGTGTTGGTGGATGTGTGCTCATCAGCCATACTCACAGCAGGTCCAGGTGGGCCGTTGGGGCCTTCACTACCTTTCAGGCCGTGAGCCCCCTGTACAGAGAGAGAGAGAGAGAGAGAGAAAGAGAGAGAGAGAGAGAGAGAGAGAGAGAGAGAGAGAGAGAGAGAGAGAGAGAGAGAGAGAGAGAGAGAGAGAGAGAGAGAGAGAGAGAGAGGGAAGGGGAAGCAAATCTTTAGAAAACAAACATGTTCTGTGATGGAAGCAGAATACATCTCATCCTTCCTTAACGCCGGGGCGGAACCCTGCTATTTATCCCAGAATCCCCCCACTGTGCTGACTGAGAGGATACAGGCTACTGAGGGAAGAAGCTGTAATCATAAAAGCCTATGTGAACTCCTCATGTTTACACAAGAAAGGCAACTAACTCTAAAATAAATCTGATTGATTTGAATCTTATCCATCCCAAAGATAAGACAGACATGTGACTTGTTTCAGGAAACTAGGTGTATGTCCCGCGTCACTACTTCACAGGAGAGGCATTGCAACGTAAACATAAATTTTTTTAGAAAAATGTGTTTTTTGGCAGAAATGCCTTCTGGAACATGTGAACTTTCATATGCCTTATTAACAAACTTTTATGCCATCTGTAAATATGAATAAAATGATGAGTCTAGTTGGTTTAGCCACGGAAAAAGTCAGGAACCTTCCCGCTAGCCATGATTGGCTGAGATAATGGATGGGCTAGACATGTGGAGAGATGAGTCTGCCATGTAGCCACTTCTGTCTATATCATGAGCTGGTTAGTATGTGTAGGTAATCCTTTCTAACGTGTCTTTTTTGAGAGATATCACGAAGAACTGCAAAAGAGTTGCTCTCCACTTTCTGTAGGACTGAGTTTTGAAATCAGTGGAATGCCCAGTGGAAGCAGAGTATGATCTCCAAGAGATGGAGAAAATTCTGGCATTTCATTGCAAATATGCGGAGGGAGTCAAAAAGCGAACATACAGAAGGCTGTTATATAAAACACCTGTCTCCGGATTACATCTTCAAACTAAGGGCAAACATGGAATCCGTGACAGAGAGGGAGAAGCGTTCATCCATGTATTTCATTGCAAATTAAAGCATACTGTTAGCTAGCTAGCTAACGTTAGCAGGCTGGCTCACTAGCTAATGTTACGTGTATGATCTGTTTAGTAAAATGATTCGTATCAGAGCCATTTGCATTGCTAGTTATAGCCTAATGTTAGCTAGCTAACATTGAACCTAGTTGGTTAGATACCTGCATATTCATGGAGGGTAGTAACGTTATGAGTTGCGATTATGGTTCATTGTTGAGCTAGCTAGCTACAAGTCTAAACAAAATACTCCACTATGGAAGTAACCATTTCACTGTACCATTTACACCTTCTGTATCCTGTGCATGTGACAAATAAACCTTGATTCATAGACTGTTCTCTCTACTACCGCATGGCAAGCGGTACCGGAGTGCCAAGTCTAGTACAAAAAGGCTTCTCAACAGTTTTTACCCCCAAGCCATAAGACTACTGAACAGGTAACCAAATGGCTACCCAAACTATTTGCATTGTGTGCCCCCCCAACCCCTCTTTTACGCTGCTGCTACTCTCTGTTTATTTTATATGCATAGTTACTTTAACTGTAGATTCATGTACATACTACCTAAATTGGCCCGACCAACCAGTGCTCCCGCACATTGGCTAACCGGGCTATATGCATTGTGTCCCACCACCCGCCAACCCCTCTTTTACACTACTGCTACTCTCTGTTCATCATACTGTATATGCATAGTCACTTTAACGATACCTACATGTACATACTACCTCAATAAGCCTGACTAACCGGTGTCTGTATATAACCTTGCTACTCTTTTTTCAAATGTCTTTTTACTGTTGTTTTATTTCTTTACTTACACACACACACACACACACACACACACACACACACACACACACACACACACACACACACACACACACACACACACACACACACACACACACACACACACACACACACACACACACACACACACACACCTTTTTTCCCCGCACCATTGGTTAGAGCCTGTAAGTAAGCATTTCACTGTAAGGTCTACTACACCTGGTGTATTCGGCGCACCTGACAAATAAACTTTGATTTGATTTGATTTGTGTGTTTACCAGAGACGGTAATGTGAAGAACAACATGCACCGAAGTCAAATTAATATATTATGTTAGGCCAACGAGACAGTGTCCAAGTTCTACAATTCTCAGGTAGAATGCCCTGCTTTTATTTCATCACACTCACAACAGTAAGATATTTTTTGTAATTGGCTCACCATTAACTTGTAAATAATGATCTTGTTGTGAGTTTATTTTCCTGTAATAATGAATACAAATTAACTAAAGTTAAGACGTTGTCAGCTATATGTTATGGTCATTATTTGAACTGACTAGCCAGCTAACTTAACTTTAGATAGCTAGCTAACTAACAAGCTAGAAACGAACCAAAACATTGTTGAGAAAGTTGCTTTTAGTTGCCTGGTTTGCTCGACTGACATACAGTATAATAAATTCATTTTTAAACGGATGGGTTTATTGGTGTTAAAATACACCAGTTGTGCTATTTTGGACCACCAGGCTGCTGAAGTCATGCAGCCTGTTGTTTTTGTGTTTATACTTTTCATAACGACAACGACATGTTTGATGGCGGACGACAATAGAATGTTCATGATGTCACTGCGACAATTGTCTACAGACATGTCGATAGACGTAGTATAAACCAGCCTTTAGTCTTGAAATCTTTGGTTGTTTAATACACTACCATTCTCACTCTTTTTAGCACATGGCCTCACATGTGAATCCTTAAAGAGATGGGTGGGGCTAAGGCTGAAGAGGGTGTGAACGATGCTGATTGGGTATAGACAAAGAAGAGCTCTCCAGTAGGTTTACCAAAACATTCAAGGCCCATTTTCTCAAAAGTGGGGTTAAGTTTATCAACTTTCAAAGCATAATTACTTCCCCATTGTACCTCAACTGTAGTGTATGATATACCATTTTGTAGAGTCTTTACCATTTATCCAATGTAAAAAACATATTTTAAAATTCTGCTACATAAGACCGAATCGAGCCGATCGATCACAAATGATGTGAGGTGTGTGCTACTCACCACTGGGCCGGGCAGACCTCTCTCTCCTGGGAACCCTCTCAGACCAGGGGGCCCATCCTTACCAGCCGGGCCAGCAGGACCGGGGTCACCCTTAGCTCCCTCTTTACCAGCAGATCCAGGGAGACCCTGCTCACCGGGTGGGCCTGGGGGTCCTGGATGGCCACGCTCTCCCATTGGTCCAGTCTCACCTGTGGGGCCCTGTGGAGGGAGAGAGAGAGAGAAAAAGAGAGAGAATATGAATGAGACAACAAAGTGTATCAGGGTGTCTGTACAGAATGTATGAGTACAGGGTGACAGAGCGTGGGTGAGTGGAAGGCCAGAACCTCCGGTACCCGCTAGTCACTCCCGGAAGGTGTCTTCCATCTGCCAGAACAACATCATCGATACATGTCATGTTCTCAATTAGCATTAGGAGAAAAGCTCTGTGTGGAAATGGCTGTTATCTGAGCATGCATAATGAATAAACAGCCAAGTGCTAATATCTAAGAGGATAAACAACACTCTGACAGTCATGCCTAGCCAGATATAGACAGGACGAAAGCCCTTCTGTCAGCACAACAAACACGGCAAAAACTCAACCTAAAACTCACTATGACATTATTACGACACCTGTAAGTCATCCTTTTGTGACTCTTGCGACACCCTAATGACTGCTAACTGCACATCCTGCCCACCATCATCTTAACCTTAGCCTAGGTAAGAGATAAAAAACTAAATGGTGTGTTTGAGAGCCCTACTGTAGCTAATCAGTGTTCATTGATATGCATTGCATACAAACGCGTGGGCATTCATTATTTACAGTACATGATTTTGGTGAGGCCTAATTTCTTTCCCTAACTGCATCTAAGTTAGATGAGGACTGACAAATAGGAAGTGTTCTGTCTACAGAGTTATGTCACCGCATTAACACAATGTGAGTCACATCAAGCTACTCATCAGTGATAATAAACTAATCCTACACACATGATCTCTGCACGTCTATTTGTCGATGAGGCCAGCCCACTGAAATGTATTGTATTAGGTGGTGTGTGTCACAGAAGATATGACATAGTGGGGTGTGTGTTAGTATTGTGGTGGTATGTTAGTTTTGTGGTGGTGGTGTATGTGTGTGTGTTAGTATTATGGTGTTTTTCGTGTCTTATTTGTATGGTTGTATGTGACAGAACTCACCTGAGGTCCAACCACCCCTGGGGGTCCAGGTGGGCCAGTCTTGCCTTGGAAACCCTGCGAGGAGAAGAGAGAAGAAGAGCGGTAAGAAGATGGTATACAAGGTTCAGGAGAATATAAACTCTGGTCTATGACACAGGTGTAGGATGACAACAACACTGTGTGTACTCACAGTCTCTCCTCTCTGTCCAGGGTGTCCGGGCAGACCATCTTTCCCAGCAGGTCCCTGAGAAACACACAGACAGAAAAGCCCAGAGCTGCTACACATATACATGTAGAGTACAGATTGGGTCTCAGAGAAACCTAGCATACCAGTAAAACACTATAGACAGACGAACACAGAGGAAAGACAGTATTATGTGTGTGCCATTGTTGTGTTGTAGGTTTTGTTTGTCTTACGGGTGGGCCCTTTGGTCCGGGGAATCCTGTTGGTCCTTGAGGCCCTGGAAGACCCTTAAACACACAAGCAGACGATACAGTCAATCAATGAATCAACCAATCAATCAACCAGTGATCAATAAGCACTGTTGGAAATGGATCAGGATGATATAGATTAATTGGTGTTTGAGGTGAAGGATGCTCCAGTACATACCCTCTCACCGGGAGGTCCTGGGGGGCCATCACTTCCTGAGGTACCCTGGGAGACAGGAGGGAAACAGGAAGTGGTCAGAAGGGACTCAGCCAATGATAGACAAGATCATACCACTGTATGACAGTGAGGCACTTCGTCCGCCATGTCAGATCAAAGACCCTGACTCACCTTTGGTCCAGCTTTTCCTGTTGGTCCCCTTGGTCCCCTCTCTCCACGAGGCCCCTGGGAGAAGAGGAAGAATAAGAGGAGGAACGTGAGGAGGGAGGAATACCAATAATGACAGTAGAACCTCTGAAGATATCCACCAATAGAGAATGTTCTCCTTTCATTCACTTAACCTCCTATTGGGGGTCAAGGTAACCCGGACACACCGTTGTCACGGTTACCTCTATTGCCTGTGGATAGTGGAGGTCTAAGGGGAAGCAGACCTACCGTTGGTCCTCTCTGTCCTCTTGGGCCAGCCTTCCCTGCAAGTCCCTGTGAGGAATCAGAACACATACAGAGGTCAGAGGTCACAAGTTGTCATGGTAATGAATTTGAGACTACCCTGACTTATCTAACCTATCAGATGAACTAGACCTGTACTTATCATTAGATTAGTCCCATTCCCACTCTCACCATTGCTACTTCAACTAACATATTGTTAAGGGAATTAAAGAATTCCTCTAATGTACTCATTAATTAAAATCAATCTGTCTATTTATAAGAATTTGTAAGATACTTATTAACATAAAATAGACAGGATACAGTCTTATTAAAATTAGATAATAGTATTTATTCTCGGAGCACGCTACCATTTGACCATAAACAACAGTTTATATACAAGATATGACGTCATAGGTTACAGAATAAATCTCCTCCTCCTGACCAATATAAAACAGGTTCAAAAGTTCATTCCAACTTCCCAGCGCACACACATGACACACAATATAATCTATTCTCCTGAAGGCTCACTATAATTTATTACCACTTTAGCAGACAACTCAAGATAATGGAAGACCTAAAAAGTTACTCACTGCCTTATCTAAACATCTCAGGGCTAAGTTGGGTCAGTTCAACCATAGTTTAATGACCCTTTTTGCTTACTTTATAACCCACAGCACAAATCTCTTTTCACTAGGCGTGCAGAGTTCAATTAGTTATAGTTTTATCTAAATCTAGAAATTGTTTTAGTTATTATTAACAAAATTCCTAACACATTTAGACTTATTCCTCATTCAACCTTCGCTATGCGTCGCTCTGGATAAGAGTGTCTGCTAAATGACTTAGGTACATTTATTTCATGTTTATATAAGTTTCAAATGAGAAAACAACTTTCAATTTTTGATAATAAAACTAGATAAATGGGTTTAGATATCCTAAACTGTTGTTGGGCGAGAGACCATTGAGGTACATCTAGAAAACAACAGTAAGCCATATTTCCATGATTTCAGAGCAATATGATACCGTATTTCCTTACTGTACGTCAAATGAATAAAGAAAGGAATTATGGCTTTGTGGGTTTTAGATGTACAAATGACAGCAATGAAACTAATGTAAATGTGACGACCATCGCTCTACATCAGAGCGTTAAGGGTTCTGCTACATAAATTCTCATATTTCTGCGATAGAAGATAAAAAGCCTTGTGTACCGTCCGTCGCTCCACACTTTGTGACAAACCATTACTCTCCAGACTAAACTAATGACCCGTCTCTTTAAAAGAAAATGAAATATTTTGCCAAGTACCGTACAATATGATAAATGACCTTTGTTGCGCTTTTCAATGCTCTTAAAAAATGGGTTGATGTGAGGATGGTAATGAAGAAGAAATACAACTGTACTTTAGTCCTTGGATTAATCTTCTTCCCTTTGACTAAAACTCCCTGGAGTTTTGAATTAGCACTAGAGAGAGAAAAAACCCTGTCTCCATTGATCTGATTCAGTATTGATCCAATCCTCTCAGGGGTGGGTTGAATAATAAAACTACAAAGTGAAATGCACGTAGCTGGCTCGCACATCCACAGTAGGTTGTTTTGTAGGTATGTAGAGTATAACTTGAAACTTAAGGAAACTAATACTACATAAAAAGTACTAAAACTTTGACAGGAAATGTTCTCTGACATACCCTTGTTCCTTTCTCTCCGTTGGCTCCGGGGAAACCTTGGAATCCCTGAGATCCCTGTGTTGAGAAAAAGAAGGGAAAGAGAGAGAGATTAAATCCCAGGTTAATCAAAGGTTAGGAACAAAGTTGTTGAGTTGTGTAAAATAAAAGCGCTGTTGTAGGCAGTAGTGATGCATTGTGGATAGCGGCTGGGCAGTGGGCGTTTGACACCAAAAGGGTAAAAATCCTTCCTTTTGGTGTCAGACAGATTAGGGAGGTTCAAACATGTTCACCCTGCACCCTGCCTGCATAAGAGTGCTGCCCCGCTGGCCCGTCAGATCAAATCAGGTCATCACTAACGCCATGTTCAATCAAGGGCTCTTCAGAAGCGGCTCCCAGAAACATCCACTGTAATAAAGATAGAGAAAGAGAGGGACCTGGGGAGGAAAGGGGGACTTACCTTTGGTCCTGGTCTTCCTGGATATCCTGGCAACCCTGGAACACCCAGTTTGCCCTGTGGGCCAGGAAAATCAGAACACAGTCACCATCGGTTCTGTATGTATATCAATCAATAATCATTTTGGATTTATTTATAAAGTCCTTTTTACATGAACATACATATACTGTAGAGTGACTATGGTTGTGTGTAATGGGTACTGTACTGTATTGCTGAAACAATCCTCTGTACTATCTCTTTAGATCCTCAATCTATCTCCTCCAGTCCCCCTATTCTGGGTCAGGCCAATGTGAAGCCAATCTGTTTTGTTTACACCCTGGTCCTGCTAGACGTGGGCGGGACGTGGGAAGAGGAAACTGGCTCTCTCCATGTTCCACTTCTTCAAATAGAACTCTCCAGAGATACTCCTAAATGATTCTGATTCCCAACTACATAATGAGAGTAGAGAGAGACACTGTACTGGGGAAAAGTAAATAACTATTTTAAGTCTTATAGCTTCAAAAATAACTGTCCTTGTTTTAATGAACAGAAAATAAGGTCACTCCAGAGTTTCACCGGTTATGGACCAACCATATCCTAAACATGTACAGTTTAAGAGCAGGTGGCAGGTAGACTGAGAAGTTGAGAAGTTGAGTGGTGGTCTTTCGTCCTCAAGTTCTGTTCCATGTAACTTAATAGAGATTTGGTCACAAGAATAATGGCCATTTTAAAGTATGAGGAGTTGGTCACAATAATAATGACCTTTTTAAAGTATGAGGAGTTGGTCACAAGAACAATGGCCTTTTTAAAGTATGAGGAGTTGGTCACAAGAATAATGTCATTTTAAAAGTATGAGGAGTTGGTCACAAGAACAATGGCCTTTTTAAAGTATGAGGAGTTGGTCACAAGAATAATGACCTTTTTAAAGTATGAGGAGTTGGTCACAAGAACAATGGCCTTTTTAAAGTATGAGGAGTTGGTCACAAGAATAATGTCATTTTAAAAGTATGAGGAGTTGGTCACAAGAACAATGGCCTTTTTAAAGTATGAGGAGTTGGTCACAAGAATAATGTCATTTTTAAAGTATGAGGAGTTGGTCACAAGAATAATGTCATTTTAAAAGTATGAGGAGTTGGTCACAAGAACAATGGCCTTTTTAAAGTATGAGGAGTTGGTCACAAGAATAATGTCATTTTTAAAGTATGAGGAGTTGGTCACAAGAATAATGTCATTTTAAAGTATGAGGAGTTGGTCACAAGAATAATGTCATTTTAAAAGTATGAGGAGTTGGTCACAAGAATAATGTCATTTTAAAAGTATGAGGAGTTGGTCACAAGAATAATGTCATTTTAAAGTATGAGGAGTTGGTCACAAGAATAATGTCATTTTAAAAGTATGAGGAGTTGGTCACAAGAATAATGTCATTTTAAAGTATGAGGAGTTGGTCACAAGAATAATGTCATTTTAAAAGTATGAGGAGTTGGTCACAAGAATAATGTCATTTTAAAAGTATGAGGAGTTGGTCACAAGAATAATGTCATTTTAAAGTATGAGGAGTTGGTCACAAGAATAATGTCATTTTAAAGTATGAGGAGTTGGTCACAAGAATAATGTCATTTTAAAGTATGAGGAGTTGGTCACAAGAATAATGTCATTTTAAAGTATGAGGAGTTGGTCACAAGAATAATGTCATTTTAAAGTATGAGGAGTTGGTCACGAGGACAAAGACGACTCACCTTTTCACCGTTGGGTCCAAGAGGGCCAGCATCTCCAGGAAGACCGGAGCGACCCTTGGGCCCCTCAGGTCCGTCCTCTCCTCTGGGTCCAGCAGGTCCCAGCTCACCCTACAAAAACACATAGAACCAGGTTGTTCAGGGGTATCTCATATAGTGTCATACTATTTCTTAGAGTATTATGTTGTATCATATCCTAGAATCACGTGGCATTCCATGTCGTTGATTTACCTATCGTGTAATACCATATCTTTATATTGACGCATTGTGTCATGCCACTTTAAAAAGCCATGCTCACTTCAGCTCCAGCCTTCAGACTGCACTTCCATCCTCACATCATTTCAGTCACTGTTTATGTCATAACACCTGCTCTCACAGGCCCAGCAAACTGCAATTCCAGCCTCAGATCCATCCAATCACTTTTTCAGTCATGACAGCTGCTCCTCCAAGTCCAGCCCTCCAGACAGAGTGTAGCAGGTCAGTCTGATTCTCTGTTGCTGGTTAATGAATCAAATGAGGCTGCTGAGGCTGCTGTCTGTCAAGCTGACAGATAAGAAGCCCTTTATTGCCTTTAAGTGTGTTAATCCTCTGGTGGGTTAGTGGCACTGAGGCTGCTACAAGGCAGCGCACAGCACGTCTCTAAACAGCAGGGTAAAAACTGTCTCTGACAACCAGCCATTACCAGGCCAACCCAGTGGACCGTGAACGGACCCCGTACACTCGCCGTAACACACACACCCACACACTTGCACTCAATCACACTTCACACAAATGCACTCACTTAAATATGCACACACACACACACGCACACACACAGTCATCACAAAACTCTCTTATCCAGCTCAACACTCACACATCAACTCATGCTAAAAAGCTCATTAAGCAGATTCTCTCTCTCTCTAACACGCACACTCATAAGCTGTCTCTGACAGCTCATTCATAAGCATGCAACACACACTCATAAGCATGCAACACACACTCATAAGCATGCAACACTCATTCATAAGCATGCAACACACACTCATAAGCATGCAACACACACTCATAAGCATGCAACACTCATTCATAAGCATGCAACACTCATTCATAAGCATGCAACACTCATTCATAAGCATGCAACACTCATTCATAAGCATGCAACACTCATTCATAAGCATGCAACACTCATTCATAAGCATGCAACACTCATTCATAAGCATGCAACACTCATTCATAAGCATGCAACACTCATTCATAAGTGCGCAACACAGGGAGACATTCAGATTCCGGTCCATGCTGGGCGCCTGCTGCCTCCTCTCCTCCCAAGCAGAGGGCCCATTCAAATCCTCTTCTCTTCCCTCACTCCCAAATCCTCCTCTCTTCCCCCTCTCTCAAATCCCCCATCTCTCCTCTCTTTCATCAGATGCTGCTACATCTCCAGAGGAAGACAGACAGAAGCCCCTTGTCTTTTTCTCTCTCTCCGTTTTGAAATGGTTTAAGCTCCTCATGGATTTTCTCCTCTCTCTCTCTCTCTCTCTCTCTCTCTCTCTCTCTCTCTCTCTCTCTCTCTCTCTCTCTCTATCTGTCTCTCCACTCCTCTAAAGAGGGCCTGGTCAGGATTGAGGGTGTTGTGTTTGAAGTTAGGGTCAGAGGTACTCCTGTTGAAGGGGTTTTAAGGTGACTTGAACAGTCTAAAGTTAATCTCTGACAGACGCAGTTAGTTTGGAAAGGGATTCTATTTCTGGGTTTACCTGACAGTTTTTCTGTCCTGATAGAGGTAGAGGGTGTTTGAAGAGGGACATTGAGAGAAAGGTGGAGGGTGTTTGAAGAGGGACATTGAGAGAAAGGTAGAGGGTGTTTGAAGAGGGGCATTGAGAGAAAGGTAGAGGGTGTTTGAAGAGGGGCATTGAGAGAAAGGTAGAGGGTGTTTGAAGAGGGGCATTGAGAGAAAGGTAGAGGGTGTTTGAAGAGGGGCATTGAGAGAAAGGTAGAGGGTGTTTGAAGAGGGGCATTGAGAGAAAGGTAGAGGGTGTTTGAAGAGGGGCATTGAGAGAAAGGTAGAGGGTGTTTGAAGAGGGGCATTGAGAGAAAGGTGGAGGGTGTTTGAAGAGGGGCATTGAGAGAAAGGTGGAGGGTGTTTGAAGAGGGGCATTGAGAGAAAGGTGGAGGGTGTTTGAAGAGGGGCATTGAGAGAAAGGTAGAGGGTGTTTGAAGAGGGGCATTGAGAGAAAGGTGGAGGGTGTTTGAAGAGGGGCATTGAGAGAAAGGTGGAGGGTGTTTGAAGAGGGGCATTGAGAGAAAGGTGGAGGGTGTTTGAAGAGGGGCATTGAAAGAAAGGTGGAGGGTGTTTGAAGAGGGACATTGAGAGAAAGGTGGAGGGTGTTTGAAGAGGGGCATTGAGAGAAAGGTAGAGGGTGTTTGAAGAGGGGCATTGAGAGAAAGGTGGAGGGTGTTTGAAGAGGGACATTGAGAGAAAGGTGGAGGGTGTTTGAAGAGTGGCATTGAGAGAAAGGTGGAGGGTGTTTGAAGAGGGGCATTGAGAGAAAGGTGGAGGGTGTTTGAAGAGGGACATTGAGAGAAAGGTGGAGGGTGCTTGAAGAGGGACTTTGAGAGAAAGGTGGAGAGTGTTTCATTGAGAGGAAGACACACAAACGCATGTACGCACACAAACACAGAAACTCTCACTTGCCAGAGCTGGCAACAAAGACAGTTACAGTCAGTGTTTGCTCATTACCCATAATTCCACAATAACTTCAGGCCATAATTCCATAATGACTTCAGGGCGGGGGGCAGACAGACAGTAGGGGATCAAAACCATCGACCAGTTTAAGTAAAGGTCACCTCCCATTGGACCAGAGGACTTAGGATCAACTCCGCACTGGCCAAAATCATGACCCTTTTGCCCATTTTTCAAAGTCAAACTGGGTTTTATTGTACCCTTCATCATAAGCCTATCAAAGGCACACTAAATCCCTGACAGATTGAATTTAGAGATGACGGAATACATTTCCGTATACTGTGTTAGATATAAATGTGTTCTGAGACGTACGTCCAGATATGGTTGACGGCATTTGAAAAAAACTCGAACAAAAGATAAATGTCTCACCCTGTCACCCTTGATTCCCATATCTCCCTTGAAGCCAGGGAATCCATCTTCTCCCTGAGTGAAAGAAAGAAAGGAGGGGGAGAAAGAAAAGGTGTTTAGAATGTGGTAATTCATTTTGGAGAGCAGTGAAAAGCCATATCCGCCCTCACAAAGGCATTCACAAACACATATACACACATCACACACACACACATACATACACAGCTGTAACATTGCTTTTGGCAGTTCATGTTGCCATAGAAACTCTAGATCTTATTTTTTCCCAAATAGTAGTAGGCTAGCCTGATATTTATGGGCAATGGCAACGTATACTATCGTCCTTATCATCATCATCACCATCATCATCACAATCATCTTCATCCTTATTATCAACATCATCGTCATCACTATCTTCATCATCACCACATATGGCCGACACATTTTATATGACCACTGTCAATAGGGAGAGATCAGACACACACACACACACACACAGACACACTAATTTCTTACCTTTTCACCCTTTCCTCCTTTCAGGCCTCGTACACCGTCGGCTCCCTGGTAGACAGAGACAGAGAGAGAGACAGAGAGAGAGACAGAGAGAGAGTAAGAGAGAGAGCGAGCGAGAGAGAGAGAGAGACAGAGAGAGAGTAAGAGAGAGAGAGTGAGCGAGAGAGAGAGAGAGAGAGAAAGAGAGAGAGAAAGAGAGAGAGAAAGAGAGAGAGAGAGAGAGAAAGAGAGAAAGAGAGAGAGAGATAAAGAGAGAGAGAGAGAGAGAAAGAGAGAGTGGGAGAAAGAGAGAGACAGGTTAGTGAACATGTCTGTCTGGAGCACACCACTTTAGGGCAATAGATCATCAACCAGACACTACCAACTGGGGCTTCATTAGTATCAACACTCAGGTGACTTCCGGCGCCGAAAAGAGATGGCTGCCTCGCTTCGTGTTCCTTGGAAAATATGCAGTATTTTGTTTTTTTACGTGTTATTTCTTACATCGGTACCCCGGGTAATCTTAGGTTTCATTACATACAGTCGGGAGGAACTACTGAATATACGATTAACGTCAACTCATCATCGTTCCTACCAGGAATATGACTTTCCCGAAACGGATCCAGTGTTTTGCCTTCCACACAATACAATGGATCTGATCCCAGCCGGCGACCCTGTGCGACGCCGAAAAAGGGGAAAACGTGGCGGTCTCGTGGTCAGGCTTCGGAGACGGGCACATCGCGCTCCACTCCCTAGCATACTACTCGCCAATGTCCAGTCTCTTGACAATAAGGTTGATGAAATCCGAGCACGGGTAGCATTCCAGAGAGACATCAGGGATTGCAACGTGCTCTGCTTCACGGAAACATGGCTAACTCAAGGGACGCTAACGGAGTCGGTGCAGCCAGCTGGTTTCTTCATGCATCGCGCCGACAGAAACAAACATCTTTCCGGTAAGAAGAGGGGCGGGGGGGTATGCCTTATGATTAACGAGAAGTGGTGTGATCATCATAACAACACACAAGAACTCAAGTCGTTCTGTTCACCTGATCTAGAACTCCTCACAATCAAATGTCGACCGCATTATCTACCAAGGGAATTCTCGTCAATCATAATCACAGCCGTATACATTCCCCCCCAAGCAGACACATCGATGGCCCTGAACGAACTTTATCTGACTCTTTGTAAACTGGAAACCACACACCCTGAGGCTGCATTCATCGTAGCTGGGGATTTTAACAAGGCTAATCTAAAAACAAAACTCCCTAAATTCTATCAGCATATCGATTGTGCTACCAGGGCTGGAAAAACACTAGACCATTGTTATACTAATTTCCGCGACGCTTATAAGGCCCTCCCCCGCCCCCCTTTCGGAAAAGCTGACCACGACTCCATTTTGTTGATTCCAGCCTACAAACAAAAACTCAAACAACAAGCTCCCGCGCTCAGGTCTGTTCAACGCTGGTCCGACCAATCTGAATCCACGCTTCAAGACTGCTTCAATCACGCGGATTGGAATATGTTCCGCATCGCGTCCAACAACAATATTGACGAATATGCTGATTCGGTGAGCGAGTTCATTAGGAAGTGCATTGACGATGTCGTACCCACAGCAACGATAAAAACATTCCCAAACCAGAAACCGTGGATTGACGGCAGCATTCGCGTGAAACTGAAAGCGCGAACCACTGCTTTTAACCAGGGCAAGGTGACCGGAAGCATGACCGAATACAAACAGTGTAGCTATTCTCTCCGCAAGGCAATCAAACAGGCTAAGTCTCAGTACAGAGACAAAATCGAGTCGAAATTCAACAGCTCAGACACAAGAGGTATGTGGCAGGGTCTACAGTCAATCACGGATTACAAAAAGAAAACCAGCCCCGTCGAGGACCAGGATGTCTTGCTCCCAGACAGGCTAAACAACTTTTTTGCCCGCTTTGAGGACAATACAGTGCCACTGACACGGCCCCCTACCAAAACCTGCGGGCTCTCCTTCACTGCAGCCGAGGTGAGTAAAACATTTAAACGTGTTAACCCTCGCAAGGCTGCAGGCCCAGACGGCATTCCCAGCCGCGTCCTCAGAGCATGCGCAGACCAGCTGGCTGGTGTGGTTACGGACATATTCAATCAATCCTTATCCCAGTCTGCTGTTCCCACATGCTTCAAGAGGGCCACCATTGTTCCTGTTCCCAAGAAAGCTAAGGTAACTGAGCTAAACGACTACCGCCCCGTAGCACTCACTTCCGTCATCATGAAGTGCTTTGAGAGACTAGTCAAGGACCATATCACCTCCACCCTACCGGACACCCTAGACCCACTCCAATTTGCTTACCGACCCAATAGGTCCACAGACGACGCAATCGCAACCACACTGCACACTGCCCTAACCCATCTGGACAAGAGGAATACCCATGTGAGAATGCTGTTCATCGATTACAGCTCAGCATTTAACACCATAGTACCCTCCAAACTCGTCATCAAGCTCGAGACCCTGGGTCTCGACCCCGCCCTGTGCAACTGGGTCCTGGACTTCCTGACGGGCCGCCCCCAGGTGGTGAGGGTAGGTAACAACATCTCCACCCCGCTGATCCTCAACACTGGGGCCCCACAAGGGTGCGTTCTGAGCCCTCTCCTGTACTCCCTGTTCACCCACGACTGCGTGGCCATGCACGCCTCCAACTCAATCATCAAGTTTGCGGATGACACTACAGTGGTAGGCTTGATCACCAACAACGACGAGACGGCCTACAGGGAGGAGGTGAGGGCCCTCGGAGTGTGGTGTCAGGAAAATAACCTCATACTCAACGTCAACAAAACAAAGGAGATGATTGTGGACTTCAGGAAACAGCAGAGGGAGCACCCCCCTATCCACATCGACGGGTCAGTAGTGGAGAAGGTGGAAAGTTTTAAGTTCCTCGGTGTTCACATCACGGACAAACTGAATTGGTCCACCCACACAGACAGCGTTGTGAAGAAGGCGCAGCAGCGCCTCTTCAACCTCAGGAGGCTGAAGAAATTCGGCTTGTCACCAAAAGCACTCACAAACTTCTACAGATGCACAATCGAGAGCATCCTGTCGGGCTGTATCACCGCCTGGTACGGCAACTGCTCCGCCCACAACCGTAAGGCTCTCCAGAGGGTAGTGAGGTCTGCAGAACGCATCACCAGGGGCAAACTACCTGCCCTCCAGGACACCTACACCACCCGATGTCACAGCAAGGCCATAAAGATCATCAAGGACAACAACCACCCAAGCCACTGCCTGTTCACCCCGCTATCATCCAGAAGGCGAGGTCAGTACAGGTGCATCAAAGCAGGGACCGAGAGACTGAAAAACAGCTTCTATCTCAAGGCCATCAGACTGTTAAACAGCCACCACTAACATTTAGCGGCCGCTGCCAACATACTGACTCAACTCCAGCCACTTTAAAAATGGGAATTGATGGAAATTATGTAAAAATGTACCACTAGCCACTTTAAGCAATGCCACTTAATACAATGTTTACATACCCTACATTACCCATCTCTTATGTATATATACTGTACTCTATATCATCTACTGCATCTTGCCATCTTTATGCAATACATGTACCACTAGCCACTTTAAACTATGCCACTTTATGTTTACATACCCTACAGTACTCATCTCATACGTATATACCGTACTCTATACCATCTACTGCATCTGCCATGCCGTTCTGTACCACCACTCATTCATATATCTTTATGTACATATTCTTTATCCCTTTACACTTGTGTGTGTGTGTAAGGTAGTAGTGTGGAATTGTTAGGTTAGATTACTGTTGGTTATTACTGCATTGTCGGAACTAGAAGCACAAGCATTTCGCTACACTCGCATTAACATCTGCTAACCATGTGTATGTGACTAATAAAATTTGATTTGATTTGATTTGATTGAACTGGAGCTGAAAGCTAAAAATATTAACACACTTTCAACTAAGGCTGAATGATAACCAAGTTTGCAGATTCTCATGCTCTATAAATAAAGTGAATATGATCTCTATAGGAGCTCTAAGCTATTATACTGTGGTGGAACACCAAAGTATAGAAGCAGCATTGATGGTGACCTGTGGTACACTGACTGTGCTGTCATTAAACCAGCGTCAGTCACAGAGACTGTTCTCTCTAAAACACAGAGACTATCAGAGGGGAAGAGTTTTAGAGAGCACACACCAAGAGCCATGAACCAGAATCATGCAAGAGCCTCACACAAACAGTCAGTGGGTGGTATAATTATTTGGCCCCTTAACCCCTCTCTGCAAGGGCCATTTGATGTGAGTCCTCTAGCCTTCATGTTTCTCTGCTTTAAATGAGCTAGTCATTAGTGAGGATCAAGAGGCAGTGTGATCACTCACAGGGTCGTAGAGAGGAGTTGAGGCTACACCCACCAGCCCAGAGCCTCTCAACTGAGTTGTGAGCTTTACATAGATTAACATCAACACTTAATCAACAGACTCTAACTACTCTGTCTTGGCTTAGTCACGCATCATGTGTATATATTATCCTAATTAAGTACTTCTGGTAACATAATGTAATTAGGGGAAATCAGGTTTACAATTTACTATAATATTGACTATCTATCTGCATGTCACAGATGGGTTTTGTTCAGCCAAAATCCTACTTGTTGAAAAAATAGGTCTGGTCCAGTATGAAACGTCATAATTGCAAACTAGGCCCATTTCACTGCATACAAAGTGCAATTTCAGTCCCATGTTCTACATTGGCATTTAAAAAAAGACAGTGGGCCCGAGGATTAGACCGTTTAATGACAGACCAGACCAATGGGAGAGTTACACTGATACCATGTGACCTTCAGGAAAGGAAGTGTATTAGGAGTGAATTAGGCCTGTCGGCAGATGAGACTGGGGCGTAAAACTCACCTTCACGCCTCGGGGCCCGGGATAACCGATTGGGCCTTGGGGGCCTGCGGGACCCTGGAGGAAGATAAATGCGTGGAGAGATGCTTGTAACAGAGAGTCATTTATATTAATTTAAATTAAATCGGCAAATTCGTCTGAAGAATGAGAGAGACAAATACAGTGAGTGAGAAAGAGTGAGGGAAGAAGAGAGAGAGATACAGAGAGAGAGAGAGTGAGAGTGTGAGAGAGAGAGAGGGAGAGAGAGAGAGAGAGAGAGAGAGAGAGAGAGAGAGAGAGATACAGAGAGAGAGAGAGTGAGAGTGAGAGAGAGTGAGTGAAAGAGAGGGAGAGAGAGAGAGAGAGAGAGAGATACAGAGAGAGAGAGAGAGAGAGAGAGAGAGAGAGAGAGAGAGAGAGAGAGAGAGAGAGAGAGAGAGAGAGAGAGAGAGAGATACAGAGAGAGAGAGAGAGAGAGAGAGTAAAGAGAGAGAGATACAGAGAGAGAGAGAGAGAGAGAGAGAGAGAGAGAGAGAGAGAGAGAGAGAGAGAGAGAGAGAGAGAGAGAGAGAGAGACAGAGACAGAGAGAGAGAGAGAGGGAGAGGGAGAGAGAGAGATACAGAGAGATACAGAGAGAGAGAGAGAAAGAGAACAAAAAGCAAGAACTAAAGTAAAAGTCAAAAGGATCCTGATAAACAGATCCTGATAAAAACATAATACCCATAAAGAGAGAGAAACTTACCAAATGTCCTTTCTCTCCGTTGGGTCCTTCCTTGCCAGGGTGACCCTGTGAATTATTAACAGCAACATTAATAAAATAAAATTAATAAAATGACTTAAATGTAAATTAATGGTGGTCCTGGGATAATTAGCACTAGATCATAAATACTACACCACTCTCACTATTATTAAGCTGTAAAACCATCCCAGGATATAGGATAGTGAAAAAGGCCATTTGGGATTTCTCCTTAATGCCCAGCGTTATACAAGCACTATGGTCTACTGTAGAACCTCTTAAAGAGAAGGGCTTTCCGTCTCAATACTCCTGGAAGAACACACACACGCAGGCGCACACACACACACACACACACACACAAATACACACAAACTACTTAGAATGTCGAGTAAAAAAGGGTTGAGGTAAGTTGATTGTGATCCCTTGAGATAAGAGAGCTGTGCAATGTCCACTGATAGGGTTTCAGAAAGTGGAGAGAAAGAGAGGGATGGATGGATGGAGGGATAGATGGATGGATGGATCCTCAAAAAATAGTCGACAGGAGAAAGAGGGAAGAGAGTGGCATAACTATCCAATGACAGGCTTTCAGAGAAGAGGGAGAGAGAGGGAGAGAGAGGGGTGTATGGAGACTAAGAGGCAGATACTAGAAGAAGAGAGAAGAAGGGAGATGAAAGGAGAGAGTGGTAATACCAATGTGGTAATATGCATATCAAATCCATTAGAGAATCATGGGGAATACAGTGACAGACGCTGCTCTTATCTGGCTATCTCTCTCTTCCATTCTCTCTCTCTCTCTCACCCGCCACCTGCCATCTTCCAAGGCCCACCTGCCGATAGCACAGGTACTCTCTGGGAAAAGGTGGGGAGTGTGTGTGATCGGGACTGTGTTTCTTTGTTAGTACACACTTACCGGGGGTCCGTCAGCACCTGGAATTCCTGACAGTCCTGGTTTTCCGGTAGGCCCCTGAGGAGAGAGATAGAACAGAGAAGACAACAGACTCACATCAACAACACTGCTCACATCACATCATATAGGTATGTTTTTGAGTGGCCAGGGCCCGTACCTTCTCTCCTGGGGACCCGATGGCTCCCTGAGGACCTGGAAGTCCCTGTAAAGAGAGAGAGGAAGGACATTGTCAGTATAAATTAATTCAGGGATGAAACAGGAACGTCCAAGAGTGACAGATAATCCAACCAATGGACTAAGATCAACGTGTCATAGTGGGCATGACCAATGTTCCCTCTACGCTGCGCGGCCGCACACTCGCTCCAGGATAGTCACGCAGAAGAAATGTTATGCCGAGACGCAAGTGTGAATCAACATTATATTAGCCCCTTTTCAATGCAACAATCCAAACCAAATTTAACTTTGCAAGATTGAGTCTGTGATATTTTTGTAGGCAGAGCCAGAGTGCAACGGAGTAGAATTCTATTGGCTGGGTAGCCCACGAGCAGTCTTTCAATCACCTGAAAGTGAATGTGCTTTTCAGATCAGTTCAGATCAGAGCACAGAGCCACGCGTGCGCACATTTGCTGATATTCTTTGCTAGTTAGCGAGTTATTAACCGGGTTATAGATAAGTATAGGTCAGCAATGGGGAGTTACTGCTTCCTACAAGAGCACAAAACCTGTAGGCTACATTTCAAGCTGTCTTTGAAAAGTCAGTCAGGTAAAAAGCAGGCATTGGGCATGACCATACAATGACCAACCAAATGAAGGCCACAATCTCATAACCTGCCCAAGAAGGATCATAACATCACACTGACCTGAGCACCAGGGTTCCCTTGCTGTCCATTGGGGCCAGGTTCTCCTTGTGGTCCCTATGAAGAGAAAACACCGTGGTTACATCCATCCACACTTACACAAGGACTGATAACATAGTACATAGGACAGAGTGGATTGAAGCGGTAGAAGATAGAAGACTAGAAATACAGTGTACTGAGGGGACTTTAGATTGAGTCAGTATTACTACATTATTACTTTGTAACACACAGACAGGCTATAACTTAGTGTGTTTTTGTAGCCTTTTCTAGCTGGAGGGAACATAATACACACACACACACACGCACACACACAGATACACACAGAAACACACACTCACTTTCCTAATGAAAGAAACTGCTGAACCTCAAACTCAAACGCAAATGCCTCGCTTCCCAGTTAATTGACAATCAATTATGTTCCCTGTTCGTAGCGGCTGGGAAAAGACTGTGGATCTTCCATCTCTCTTTCTAATTGGAGCATTCCCAGTGGAGCCACTGTCTGCTCCAGCCAGGCATTCTCTCATTACGGACACACCGCTCCAACAAAATGGACCCGGAATAACTGAGACGCCACGGAGGATTGCGCTCTCACAGGACTCAATACATTCAGTCTAGTCTTCATTAGAGGGCAAGAGAGCATTCAGAGTGTGGAAGTGTGTGAGTGTGGAAGTGGGTAAATGAGTCTTAAAACGATAGTAGTGTGCATTTGATGGGAAAATAGACTGGAACGAAGGGAAAGAAATGGTGTGATAGTGTTAGAGTAGGGAATGTAGGGGTAGAAATGGTGTGATAGTGTTAGAGTAGGGGATGAAGGGGTAGAAATGGTGTGATAGTGTTAGAGTAGGGGATGAAGGGGTAGAAATGGTGTGATAGTGTTAGAGTAGGGGATGAAGGGGTAGAAATGGTGTGATAGTGTTAGAGTAGGGGATGAAGGGGTAGAAATGGTGTGATAGTGTTAGAGTAGGGAATGTAGGGGTAGAAATGGTGTGATAGTGTTAGAGTAGGGAATGTAGGGGTAGAAATGGTGTGATAGTGTTAGAGTAGGGGATGAAGGGGTAGAAATGGTGTGATAGTGTTAGAGTAGGGGATGAAGGGGTAGAAATGGTGTGATAGTGTTAGAGTAGGGGATGAAGGGGTAGAAATGGTGTGATAGTGTTAGAGTAGGGGATGAAGGGGAAGAAATGGTGTGATAGTGTTACTGTAGGGGATGAAGGGGTAGAAATGGTGTGATAGTGTTAGAGTAGGGGATGAAGGGGTAGAAATGGTGTGATAGTGTTAGAGTAGGGGATGAAGGGGTAGAAATGGTGTGATAGTGTTAGAGTAGGGGATGAAGGGGTAAAAATGGTGTGATAATGTTAGAGTAGGGGATGAAGGGGTAGAAATGGTGTGATAGTGTTAGAGTAGGGGATGAAGGGGAAGAAATGGTGTGATAGTGTTAGAGTAGGGGATGAAGGGGTAGAAATGGTGTGATAGTGTTAGAGTAGGGGATGAAGGGGAAGAAATGGTGTCATAGTGTTAGAGTAGGGGATGAAGGGGAAGAAATGGTGTGATAGTGTTAGAGTAGGGGATGAAGGGGTAGAAATGGTGTGATAGAGTAGGGGATGAAGGAGTAGAAATGGTGTGATAGTGTTAGAGTAGGGGATGAAGGGGAAGAAATGGTGTGATCGTGTTAGAGTAGGGGATGAAGGGGTAGAAATGGTGTGATAGTGTTAGAGTAGGGGATGAAGGGGAAAAAATGGTGTGATAGTGTTAGAGTAGGGGATGAAGGGGAAGAAATGGTGTGATAGTGTTAGAGTAGGGGATGAAGGGGTAGAAATGGTGTGGTAGAGTAGGGGATGAAGGGGTAGAAATGGTGTGATAGTGTTAGAGTAGGGGATGAAGGGGAAAAAATGGTGTGATAGTGTTAGAGTAGGGAATGAAGGGGGAAAAATGGTGTGATAGTGTTAGAGTAGGGAATGAAGGGGTAGAAATGGTGTGATAGTGTTAGAGTAGGGGATGGAGAGAAAGTGTGTGAGCTGTACGTCCGATGCAAATGGAGTGTGTGGAGTATTTACACACTACTACTCCGCTTCGCACCGTGCCTCAGAACAGCCCTTAGCTGGGTGTTATCAGTACTTACAATGTTTCCTTTGGGTCCAGGGTGGCCATCCATTCCAGTTACACCCTGCAACACACAGTCAGATGAGATGAAGCTTCTATTTAATACATGAAGCCATACACTCAGGTGAACACAAAAAGAAAAAGGATGTGAACATGGGGAGTGCCTCAAGGATAGACTCAGATATATACACTGTAGAAAGAGGCTGCAGTCATTTTGGTGCACTTTACCATATCAATTACCGTCATCAGGAAACATCATATTGGAACAAGAGGAGATTTCTCTCAAGTCCAAATGATGTAGAGAAGTTAAAGTGGAGGACATACACAGTTTCATATCTACAGCCATAACCTTTCTTATCATCTGAAGTATGTACTGTAGATACTGGATGTGTTATTTACCTATGTACTGTAGATACTGGATGTGTTATTTACCTATGTACTGTAGATACTGGATGTGTTATTTACCTATGTATTGTAGATACTGGATGTGTTATTTACCTATGTACTGTAATCGAATCCAAGATGGCGTAGCAGTCAGATGTCCTTTGTCCTCGTCCTGTCCCGTGTATATATTTTTTATATATTTTTCTTCGCATTTCTTTTTATATATATTTTTTTTCTTCTTAAAAACTAAACTTCAAAACACTCTCCTGCAACCTACCTCACCAAATGTGGTGCGGATCTGCTTTTTTTTCTCCTCAAAGGTATTATTCACCTCGTATCCGAAATCTACAACAGAAGCTAGCCAGTAGTTAGCCAGCTCACAAGCTAACGTGAGTAGTTCAGCTAACCACAGCTAGCGCTTATCAGCTATCCTTTAGCTCGGAAAACTATTGCCAGTTTTGTACAACGCGACTCAGACCAGAGCATACCAGACCTATTTTCTCTCCATATCCCCGGATTTTTACCGCAAGCTCTGGACATTTACACCTGGATCTTGCAGCTAACTAGCTGCTATCCGAGTGACTATTGGCTAACATCAATTCCGGAGCAAACACCAATTATCCCGGAGCTAGCCAGCTGAAGAGTTCCATCAGCCACTCCTGGGCTACAATCACCTATCCGGACCCGTTTTACTGCCGATGCGGAGCCCCACCGGGCCTTCACGACTGGGATACCGACGTTATCTGCCCGAGGGAGTTATTCAACTGGCCCCTCCATCGCGACGTAACCTGAACGCCCATATGCTAACTGCGGCCCGCTAATCGTTAGCTGTCTTGAGCATATCGTCTGCTATCTGAACAGGTCTATCGAACAATCTTACGCCGCGGGCTAGCTTAGTGGAGGCCTCACTGCTCCATCTACGGCTGCCCCCTGGACACTATGATCACTTGGCTACATAGCTGATGCTTGCTTGACTGTCCATTAATTCACGGTACTCCATTCCGTTTATTTGTGTTTTATCTGTCGGCTCTGTGCTTTAACTCAGGATCTGTGTGTAGTTAATCCGACCCTCTCTGCCTAGCCGTCGCCATTTTTACCTGCTGCTGCTGTGTTAACTGACTAGCTGCTGTTATCTCACCTGTTGTTTTAGCTAGCTCTCCCAATCAAGACCTGCAATCACTTTATGCCTTATTGTATGTCTCCCTCAAATATCAATATGCCTTGCATACTGTTGTTCAGGCTAGCTATCATTGTTTTGGTTTGCAATGGACCCCGTAGTTCCACTCTCCGTACCTCTGATACCCCCTTCGTCCCACCCCCCACACATGCGGTGACCTCACCCATTGAGACCAGCATGTCCAGAGATACAACCTCTCTTATCATCACCCAGTGCCTGGGCTTGCCTCCGCTGTACCCACGCCCCACCATACCCCTGTCTGCACATTATGCCCAGAATCTATTCTACCACGCCCATAAATCTGCTCCTTTTATTCTTTGTCCCCAACGCTCTAGGCGACCAGTTTTGATAGCCTTTAGCCGCACCCTCATCCTACTACTCCTCTGTTCCTCGGGTGATGTGGAGGTAAACCCAGGCCCTGCATGTCCCCAGTCACCCTCATTTGTTGACTTCTGTGATCGAAAAAGCCTTGGCCTCATGCATGTCAACATCAGAAGCCTCCTCCCTAAGTTTGCCTTACTCACCGCTTTAGCACACTCTGCCAACCCTGATGTCCTTGCCGTGTCCGAATCCTGGCTTAGGAAGGCCACCAAAAATTCTGAGATTTCCATACCCAACTATAACACTTTCCGTCAAGATAGAACCGCCAAAGGGGGAGGAGTTGCAATCTACTGCAGAGATAGCCTGCAAAGTTCTGTCATACTTTCCAGGTCTATGCCCAAACAGTTCGAACTTCTAATTTTAAAAATTAATCTCTCCAGAAATAAGTCTCTCACTGTTGCCGCCTGCTACCGACCCCCCTCAGCTCCCAGCTGTGCCCTGGACACCATCTGTGAATTGATCGCTCCCCATCTAGCTTCAGAGTTTGTTCTGTTAGGTGACCTAAACTGGGATATGCTTAACACCCCGGCAGTCCTACAATCCAAGCTTGATGCCCTCAATCTCACACAAATCATCAAGGAACCCACCAGGTACAACCCTAAATCCGTAAACATGGGCACCCTAATAGACATTATCCTGACCAACCTGCCCTCCAAATACATCTCTGCTGTCTTCAATCAAGATCTCAGTGATCACTGCCTCATTGCCTGTATCCGCCACGGGTCCGCGGTCAAACGACCACCCCTCATCACTGTCAAACGCTCCCTAAAACACTTCTGCGAGCAGGCCTTTCTAATCGACCTGGCCCGGGTTCCCTGGAAGGATATTGACCTCATCCCGTCAGTTGAGGATGCCTGGTCATTCTTTAAATGTTACTTCCTCACCATATTAGACAAGCATGCTCCGTTCAAAAAATGCAGAACCAAGAACAGATATAGCCCTTGGTTCACTCCAGACCTGACTGCCCTCGACCAGCACAAAAACATCCTGTGGCGAACTGCAATAGCATCGAAGAGCCCCCGCGATATGCAACTGTTCAGGGAAGTCAGGAACCAATACACGCAGTCAGTCAGGAAAGCAAAGGCCAGCTTTTTCAAGCAGAAATTTGCATCCTGTAGCTCTAACTCCAAAAAGTTCTGGGATACTGTAAAGTCCATGGAGAACAAGAGCACCTCCTCCCAGCTGCCCACTGCACTGAGGCTAGGTAACACGGTCACCACCGATAAATCCGTGATAATCGAAGACTTCAACAAGCATTTCTCAATGGCTGGCCATGCCTTCCTCCTGGCGACTCCAACCTTGGCCAACAGCCCCGCCCCCTCCGCTGCTACTCGCCCAAGCCTCCCCAGCTTCTCCTTTACCCAAATCCAGATAGCAGATGTTCTGAAAGAGCTGGAAAACCTGGACCCATACAAATCAGCTGGGCTTGACAATCTGGACCCCCTATTTCTGAAACTGTCCGCCGCCATTGTCGCACCCCCTATCACCAGCCTGTTCAACCTCTCTTTCGTATCATCTGAGATCCCCAAGGATTGGAAAGCTGCCGCGGTCATCCCCCTCTTCAAAGGGGGAGACACCCTGGACCCAAACTGTTACAGACCTATATCCATCCTGCCCTGCCTATCTAAGGTCTTCGAAAGCCAAGTCAACAAACAGATCACTGACCATCTCGAATCCCACCGTACCTTCTCCGCTGTGCAATCCGGTTTCCGAGCCGGTCATGGGTGCACCTCAGCCACGCTCAAGGTACTAAACGATATCATAACCGCCATCGATAAAAGACATTACTGTGCAGCCGTCTTCATCGACCTGGCCAAGGCTTTCGACTCTGTCAATCACCATATTCTTATCGGCAGACTCAGTAGCCTCGGTTTTTCTAATGACTGCCTTGCCTGGTTCACCAACTACTTTGCAGACAGAGTTCAGTGTGTCAAATCGGAGGGCATGTTGTCCGGTCCTCTGGCAGTCTCTATGGGGGTACCACAGGGTTCAATTCTCGGGCCGACTCTTTTCTCTGTATACATCAATGATGTTGCTCTTGCTGCGGGCGATTCCCTGATCCACCTCTACGCAGACGACACCATTCTATATACTTCCGGCCCTTCCTTGGACACTGTACTATCTAACCTCCAAACGAGCTTCAATGCCATACAACACTCCTTCCGTGGCCTCCAACTGCTCTTAAACGCTAGTAAAACCAAATGCATGCTTTTCAACCGTTCGCTGCCTGCACCCGCACGCCCGACTAGCATCACCACCCTGGACGGTTCCGACCTAGAATATGTGGACATCTATAAGTACCTAGGTGTCTGGCTAGACTGCAAACTCTCCTTCCAGACTCATATCAAACATCTCCAATCCAAAATCAAAGCAAGAATCGGCTTTCTATTCCGCAACAAAGCCTCCTTCACTCACGCCGCCAAACTTTCCCTAGTAAAACTGACTATCCTACCGATCCTCGACTTCGGCGATGTCATCTACAAAATAGCTTCCAATACTCTACTCAGCAAACTGGATGCAGTTTATCACAGTGCCATTCGTTTTGTTACTAAAGCACCTTATACGACCCACCACTGCGACCTGTATGCCCTAGTCGGCTGGCCCTCGCTACATGTTCGTCGTCAGACCCACTGGCTCCAGGTCATCTACAAGGCTATGCTAGGTAAAGTGCCGCCTTATCTCAGTTCACTGGTCACGATGGCTACACCCACCTGCAACACGCGCTCCAGCAGGTGTATCTCACTGATCATCCCTAAAGCCAAAACCTCATTTGGATGCCTTTCCTTCCAGTTCTCTGCTGCCTGCGACTGGAACGAATTGCAAAAATCTCTGAAGTTGGAGACTTTTATCTCCCTCAACAACTTTAAAAATCTGCTATCCGAGCAGCTAACCGATCGCTGCAGCTGTACATAGTCCATCTGTAAACTACCCACCCAATTTACCTACCTCACCCCCCATACTGCTTTTATTTATTTACTTTTCTGCTCTTTTGCACACCAGTATCTCTTCTTGCACATGATCATCTGATGATTTATCACTCCAGTGTTAATCTGCTAAATTGTAATTATTCGATTTATTGCCTACCTCATGCCTTTTGCACACATTGTATATAGATTCTCTTTTTTTTTCTACCATGTTATTGACTTGTTTATTGTTTACTCCATGTGTAACTCTGTGTTGTCTGTTCACACTGCTATGCTTTATCTTGGCCAGGTCGCAGTTGCAAATGAGAACTTGTTCTCAACTAGCCTACCTGGTTAAATAAAGGTGAAATAAAAAAAATTAAAAAAATAAAAGATACTGGATGTGTTATTTACCTATGTATTGTAGATACTGGATGTGTTATTTACCTATGTATTGTAGATACTGGATGTGTTATTTACCTATGTACTGTAGATACTGGATGTGTTATTTACCTATGTATTGTAGATACTGGATGTGTTATTTACCTATGTACTGTAGATACTGGATGTGTTATTTACCTATGTACTGTAGATACTGGATGTGTTATTTACCTATGTACTGTAGATACTGGATGTGTTATTTACCTATGTACTGTAGATACTGGATGTGTTATTTACCTATGTACTGTAGATACTGGATGTGTTATTTACCTAGGTACTTTAGATACAGATGTGTTATTTACCTTTGTGTGTCATTAGTATTTTGTCGGTGTTGCTATGAGCTGGATCAATTCAATACAATACTGCCAAATCTCTGTCTGAACTGTGTGTGAAAGGAAAGTGTGTGTGTGTGTGTGTGTGTGTGTGTGTGTGTGTGTGTGTGTGTGTGTGTGTGTGTGTGTGTGTGTGTGTGTGTGTGTGTGTGTGTGTGTGTGTGTGTGTGTGTGTGTGTGTGTGTGTGTGTTCTAAACGTACAAGGGATCCGGGAGGTCCCTGAGGTCCCTTAGGTCCCAGCAACCCACGAGGTCCCTGGAGAGAGAGAAATACATGAAAATGCCAACATCAATGCCATGATCCATTTCAAAACATAGCAAATAAATATAGAATGTTTGTTAAATGTAAATCTATGATGTTTTTAAAATTATGACAACAATGACAACAATGAATGAATAATGGATTTTCATCTAAAGTATACTTGATGCTTCTTGAATCTCTCTGTACCATCATAGATTGATTTCACTATTCTTGATGTCTGCTGTCTTCACTGTCTATCACACAGTGTTATCTCAGTGCAGTGACTCAGTGCCCCTTCCTCTCACAGCTAGAGTATCTCAGAAAACCAGTGGTGTACCACCCCCTGGTGGTCTGTCTGAAATACTGCACCACACAATCTATCACTAATGATGCTCTCTCAGCCTTTTACTTTGTCTAACTCGTTTTCTCTCTGCCTATCTCGTTCCTCTTCTCCTTTGGGGAAATCCTGTCAGAGAGGAAGGGAAGCTTGTCTACCAGCCGTGAGGAGAGTAGACTGTGAACAAGAGGAATCTAAGGGCTTCTCACCCTGAGATTCACATATAGGGTCTAGGCTACCTAGTTACTAAACCTGTGTAAAAACAAACTGTGTACATATACCATAAGCTGGACACCATGTATGGATCTGAATCCAGAACGTATATGTCAACACATGCTTTATTAAGTTGTACAGTAAGTGTCACAATGACAGGGGATAGACATCATAAAAAACACTTACTGGGTCACCAGGCAGCCCCCGTGGTCCGATCTCTCCATCGTCTCCCTGGAAACAGGAAGTGAGATGGTCAGAACAGGAAGTGGGAATTTGGAGTATAGGAGAGAGGGAGAGGGAAAGGGGAGGTGTGAAAGGAGGAGAGGACCGGAATGAAGTGATTGGTCCAGGTGATGGAGTGACATGGGGGTGTCAAAATGAGGCTCATCTACATGACAGATGACAGACACTTAGATCACACACTGACTAATCACACACACACCATACTGATGTGCTGACCTATGGACACACACGCACACACATACACACCATACTGATGTGCTGATCTATGGACACACACACACACACACACACACACACACACACACACACACACACACACACACACACACACACACACACACACACACACACACACACACACAAACACACACACACACACACAATACTGATGTGCTGACCTATGGACACACACACACACACCATACTGATGTGCTGATCTATGGACACACACACACACACACACACACACACACACACACACACACACACACACACACACACACACACACACACACACACACACACACACACATACACACATACACACCATACTGATGTGCTGATCTATGGACACACACACACACACACACACACACACACACACACACACACACACACACACACACACACACACACACACACACACACATACACACCATACTGATGTGCTGACCTATGGACACACACACACACACACACACACACACACACACACACACACACACACACACACACACACACACACACACACACACACACACACACACACCATACTGATGTGCTGACTTATGGACACACACACACACACACACACACACACACACACACACACACACACACACACACACACACACACACACACACACACACACACACACACACACACACACACACACAGACACACACACACACACACACATACACACCATACTGATGTGCTGATCTATGGACACACACACACACACACACACACACACACACACACACACACACACACACACACACACACACACACACACACACACACACACACACACACAAACACAAACACACACACACACACCATACTGATGTGCTGACCTATGGACACACACACACACACACACACACACACACACACACACACACACACACACACACACACACACACACACACACACACACACACACACACACACACACACACACACACACACACCATACTGATGTGCTGACATATGGACACACACACACACACACACACACACACACACACACACACACACACACACACACACACACACACACCATACTGATGTGCTGACCTATGGACACATACACACACACACACACACACACACCATACTGATGTGCTGACCTATGGACACATACACACACACACACACCATACTGATGTGCTGACCTATGGACACATACACACACACACACCATACTGATGTGCTGACCTATGGACACATACACACACACACACACACACACCATACTGATGTGCTGACCTATGGACACATACACACACACACACACACACACACACACACCATACTGATGTGCTGACCTATGGACACATACACACACACACACACACACACCATACTGATGTGCTGACCTATGGACACATACACACACACACACACACCATACTGATGTGCTGACCTATGGACACAGAGTGGGGAGCTGAAGAAACAGAGAGCGAAACTGGGTAGGTATGATAAGAGATGGAGTGAGGGAGGGCAAGTGATAGTACTTACTCTCTCTCCATCCTCTCCTGTGGGTCCGGGAGGTCCATGGGGTCCAGATTCACCCTAAAGGAACAGACAGAAGATCAGTGGGACATACAAGACATACAAAAAAGACATACGAAAAAGACATACAAACACTGTCATACTACAACGGAGCTGAAATAACAACAACAAAGTGACTTACTCTGTGTCCCTTCTCACCAGGAAGTCCAGCCAGACCATCAAACCCTCTGTCTCCCTTGGTTCCGGTCTGACCAGGCATGCCTCTGGCTCCATCAGAACCAGCACGTCCCTGGAAAAACAGATGATTACAACACCCATCAACACTTACACCCGCTTCACCCTCCTTTCTGAAGGGCACAATTCTTCATTGTTTTTATTTAACCTTTATGTAACCAGGAAAGACCCTTGAGGTTAGAAACCTCCTTTGCAAGGGGGGCCTGGCAAGAGGTCAGCAGGAAGTAGACTGCGTGAACATACAACACAAGAGCACAATACAATACGTAAGGGATAATTAACAAGAGGCTATGCGTTCTATGGAAAATAATGAACGACATGGAACTAACCTTCCACGGAGTTGCGTTATTTTCCAGAGAACACATAGAGCCCCGAGTTGATTATCCATTTCATACCATGGCTATAATTTAACACATTTGCCTCTATAAATGTGTTTATTTGTCAGTAGAAATGTGTTCAACATCGAACGAAGTAGCTAGCAAGTTTAATAGATAGCTACAGTAGATGCCTTTTTAACCAAACAAACTGAATTGCTAGTTTAGCTAACCAAACCAACAGTCCTAGATTGCTATTATGAAAAATCTAATTCAACAATGCCAATAATGTTTTCAATTTGGCTTTTGCTTTCAAAAGCAGCTCAAACATAGAACATGTATGAATGAACTATAGCCATTGAATTATACCGTGCTGATATACCGTACGTTAAAGGGAAATAATGCACGCTCTAGAATGCTCTTCAAGCCAATCAGAAACTAGTATTCAACAATGCCATGTTTTAAAATACATAAAAACTATACTAATCTGCACGCCAATCTCAAATATCCATCCAAGACTCCCATTCACACTTACCCTTCTGCCGGGCTTCCCAGAGGGTCCGTGAGAACCCAATGGTCCACGAGGTCCCTGTAACAACAGAAGGTTATGGAGAATCCAACAAGAAAACCCTACCACAGAACCCCAACAAAATATCCCTAACAAAAAACCCCAAGTAAGTTGTGTTTATAGAAAGGCCTTAAACTTGGTCTGGAGATTACAGAGGAACAGTTCCAGTGGTTCTATAGGTCTAGAAACGTCCATCCGTCTTACCTGAGGACCGGACTCTCCAGACTCTCCCTTCAGTCCAGCCACACCTGGAGAACCCTGGGAGGAGGACAAACACAATAAGGTCACAGTAGGCTCAGATCAGCGGATGAATATGATCAGGCCACAGTCCAAACACTATTAATGTTGTAGCATCTGCATTAGAATTTAATAGGATCTTATCAACTATTAACACTATAAAAAGTTATTCTCCTCAGGCTGTGTATGTGACAGGGGTGTGTGTGTGTGTGTGTGTACATACTGTGTGTGTGTGTGTGTGTGTGTGTGTGTGTGAGGAGACTGAGGAAGACTTTGGTACGTACCAGAGGACCAGATCTACCTGTCAAACCCATAGGGCCAGTAGGACCACGCATCGCCAGCTGGAGAGAGAAAACAGTTAGAGAAGTACAAAATGGTGTGTGTGTCTCAAATCACATCAAAGGTTATTTGTCACGTGCGCCGAATACAACAGGTGTAGACCTTACAGTGAAATGCTTACTTACAGGCTCTGTGTGCATATGTGTGTATGTACTTTTGTGTTTGCGTGTGTGAGTATGCACTTGTGTGTGTAAGCCTTACCCTAGCTTGTTGCATGATGGCTTGCATCTGGGCCTCCTGAGCAGACACCTGAGGTCCCTTCTGTCCAGAGTCTCCTCCAGAACTGAAGCGGAACTGAGGAGGAGAGCAGAACTCAGAACTCAGAACCAGACCCAACAGGTAAGGCCAGTCCAGTAGATACAGGTACATGGACAAAGATATAGAGACAGACCAAGAGACAGACCAAGAGACAGACACAGAGATGGACAAAAAGACAGAGACAGAGACAGACAGAGAGACAGACAAGGAGACAGACAAAGAGACAGAGACAGACAAAGAGAAAGACAAAGAGACAGAGACAGAAACAGACAAAGAGAAAGACAAAGAGACAGAAACAGACAAATAGACAGAGACAGACAAAGAGAAAGACAAAGAGACAGAGACAGAAACAGACAAAGAGAAAGACAAAGAGACAGAAACAGACAAATAGACAGAGACAGACAAAGAGAAAGACAAAGAGACAGAGACAGAAACAGACAAAGAGAAAGACAAAGAGACAGAAACAGACAAATAGACAGAGACAGACAAAGCAAGAAGAGACACAGTGGGTTGAGAAAATGCCAAGTCATCTTACAGGCTAGGTTACCCATTCTTCAAACACAATGTCTAAATAAATAAATAAAATATGATTGTACTGAAACAAGTTATAAAAAAATACAAATTCAAATTCAGGCTTGGCTTGCATTAAAACTACTAAGTTGTAAAAACCGTAGCTTATACATCAACTGCCTGGTTATGGTCCTTTTCCCATCACAAGTTCACATGCCTATACTGGCATCTAGTGGTGAAATGTGGGTAATGCAACCAGTTGGTTGATCCTATAGAGATGTGTTTCAGTTTCTGTTGGTATGAATAAAAACAGACCAGTGAGGGTTTGTCACCACAACCATCACCACAACCGTGTTACTATGGAAGGAAAAAATAACATCGAACACAGGTTTGCATGAAGCTGGCAAACCTTACTTTTTTTAAATACAGCAACATCTCTCTAGCTAGGGATCTCTTTCATAATATTTTACTCTATATTTTTCAATTGTCTCTATATTTTTTGCATAAACCTTGCGCTCTCTCTCTCTCTCTCTCTCTCTCTCTCTCTCTCTCTCTCTCTCTCTCTCTCTCTCTCTCTCTCTCTCTCTCTCTCTCTCTCTCTCTCTCTCTCTCTCTCTCTCTCTCTCTCTCTCTCTCTCTCTCTCTCTCGTACACTGTGAGATATACTTTGAACATTCCTCCATAATACAGTGGCAGCAACAAATTAGCTGTACCAGCTGCTAGGAATAATCTAAACTAAACCAAAAGCACAATGTCCTCGAGAGCCTCATCATTCCTCTCACAGAAACAAAACTATAACACAGAGATCCAACCATGCCCAGAGGAAGAGAGAGAGAGCGAGAGAGACAGATAGAGAGAGACAGATAGAGAGAGAGAGAGAGAGAGAGAGAGAGAGAGAGAGAGAGAGAGAGAGAGAGAGAGAGAGAGAGAGATAGAGAGAGAGAGAGAGAGAGAGGGGAATTTGAACTGTGACCAAGCAGAAACCTAGGGCACACAAATGGCATCTAACTACCAAGCACACTATCGAACTCTGCACAATCAAACAATAATTGACCAATTAGATTATTAGATTTAACATCTTGACATGGCTATTGTTCACAACTATACCTAAGTTAATTGTGGGGGGGGGGGGGGGGGGGTCAGGACAATTAACGAAGAGGCAACTCAAATGAACTTTGATCGAATTTATTCAAATTTTTACATAGCAAAAAGTTATTATTTTTCATGTCGGATCCGGCCAAATGGGTCCCGGAACGAAACAGTCCAAAATGGAGAGGTGCCAGATCCTGTCAAATCAAGCACTGGGCCCATGCTTTACT